>NW_016107859.1:295417-357316 GCF_001604975.1 Cebus imitator
TTTTTTTGAGACAGAGTCTCGCTCTGTTGCCCAGGCTAGAGTGCAGTGGCATGATCTTGGCTCACTGCAACCTCCGTCTCCTGGGTTCAAGTGTTTCTCCTGCCTCACCCTCCCGGGTAGCTGGGATTACAGGTGCGAACCACCACACCCAACTAATTTTTGTATTTTTAGTAGAGATGGGGTTTGGCCAGGCTGTTGTGGAACTCCTGACCTCAAATGATCCTCCCAGCTCGGCCTCCAAAAGTGCTGGGATTACAGGCGTGAGCCACCACGCCCAGCCTGTGGTGCTGCTCTGTGATTGCAGTTGTCTGTGGTCAACCACAGTGAGAAAATAGGTAAGGATGATAAGGTGTTTTGTGACAGAGACCACGTTCCCATAACTTTCATTACAGTATATGGTTACGATTGTCCTATTTTATTATTAGTTACTGCTATTAATCTCTTACTGTGCCTACTTTATAAATTAAACTTATCATAGGTGTGTATGTGCAGGAGAAAACCTATATAGGGTTCACTACTACCCAAGGTTTCAAGCAGCCACTGTGGGTCTTGGAACATCTCCCGTGTGGATAAGCAGGCACTACAGTACAATATCAACTTCCGTTGTATTTTTCAAACATCCTCATGCTCAAGAAATTACCATCCACTTGGAATTACAATATTCTGTAGTCCCGGCCATACTTCAGCATGCCCCCTGTTCCTTGGTCAACCTTGTTGGTTCTCTGGCTCCTGGGTGACCACATGAAACCCCCGCCAGCATCCTCATTGCCAAGCCCGGGGTGCTATCTGGAGAGGGGTGTATGCTTAGTCTTTAAAAAAAAAAAAAAAACAGTGCCTCAAATCCTTTGTGGAAAAGACAAGTTCATGCTATTCAATTAGAATCAGAATTTCCAAACATACAGAAGCTCAGAGCTCATCTATGGCATCAGGTTCCAAACATTTCTTTTTTAAAGGTTAATTCAAGTAGAAAATATAAGAATATTTGTTCCAGAGTCAGGTCTGGGGGACTTTGGTGTCTGGCCGTAAAGAGAAATTATGAAGGAGTCATTTTGAAAATGGTCTTGGTATGTACTGGGGCCTCCGCCAAAGAGTCTTGGGCTCAGGAGGCAGGGTGTTGGCCACAGGGATAGGGGCTCATTTGAGTGTCTGTGACTGGGGGAGACAGGGACCCTGCTGTCAGGAGGAGCAGGAGCGGCAGTGGTGGGGGCCAGCAGTAGGTGTTTGCTCCCAGGTTCCCTGAGCTCTCCTGAGATTCTTCCAGACTCCTGGAAATAACTGGCAGAGGCGAGCCAAAGCCAACTGGCTGAGGCCAAGCCACAGCTGAAATTCAGATTTCACATCGATGTGACCCCACTGGACTGCAGGCTGAGATTCAGTACATTTACCCAAAACATGTGAGACCCTGTTGTGGTCTGAATTAAGAGTCTTCAAATTTACCCTAACCCCCGCACCTCAGCCTGTCATGTTATTTGGAGATAGGGCCTGTAAAGAGCTAATGGAGTTAAAATGAGGCCATGATGGTGAACCTTAAGCCATTCTGACTGGTGTCCATATAAGAAGATGAGGTTAGGATGCACACACAGTCAGGGGGTGGCCGTCTGGGGCACAGGGAGAAAACAGCCATCTGCAAGCCAAAGAGAGAGGCCGCAGGAGAAACCAGCCCTGCCCACCTCGATCTGGGACGTGCAGCCTCCAGAACAGTGAGGAAATGCAGTTCTGTGTCCAAGCGCCCCAGGCTGTGGTGCTCCATGTGGCAGCCCCAGCCACTAAGACAGGCATCTGTCAGGTGCGGGCCCCTCCGCCAGACACGGGGGGTGCAGTCGTGAAAAAGCGTCTTTTAGCTGGAAGGAGCTCATTCTTAGAAAGGGAATTAGGTAGATAAATAGATAAGGGCCACACAGGGAGGGATCCAGCCTTGGACAATCATGGAGGACTTCCCAGAGTTGGTGGCGCCTCAGGTAAAATCAGATGAGGGGGCTGAGGCCCACCCCAGTGACTTGCCCAGCCTCACACAAATAGCTGTTTGAACTGGAACTAGGAACTCAACGCCCTGTGCTTTCCTTAACCCCAGCTCACTTTGTCCTTTCTTCCTTGGAAATGGCAGGGATTGGAGATTGGTGGCCTGTGTTTCGGGGTCTGCGGTGGAAGGGGATGTAGACCCT
This sequence comes from Cebus imitator, assembly GCF_001604975.1. NCBI lineage: Eukaryota > Metazoa > Chordata > Mammalia > Primates > Cebidae > Cebus > Cebus imitator. The sequence continues at coordinate 297,580 of NW_016107859.1, forward strand.
CCGGCTGTCTTGATTGAGAGTATTGAGTCTGTCACTGGTGTATGCCGTCCTCTGTCCCTATGAAAATTTTTGGCTAAAACCATCTTGCTTTGAAAGGTTAACTCTTTAACACCATGATTCCTGGGACACTAGTGGTCCCTAAAACTGCTTTTCCTCGAGGCATGGGAAGGGCCGGGGCTGAGAATGAACATCCCCAGAGCCTTGCAGTCCAAGCTTCCTGTGGGGTATTTTAGAGCTGAGTTAAGGCATTACAGCCAGAACAAGCGTGCTAGGTCCTGGCTCCGATAACCTCTCTAAGGCACCCAGGCTTTGCGATTCTGTTCCCTCTGCACTCTCTGTGCTGTCTCTAGCACAATGATTAAAGACGGCGGCCTCACAAAAACGACCTCACCTTCAATTTCAGCTCTGCCCTCTGCTGACTGACCTCCAGCAGGCCAGCCACCTTAGCCAAACCCCGGTGACTAACAGCAGTGCCTGCCGAGACAGTCTCCAGGACAGAGCGGAGCACAAGAAGCTCTCAAAAATGTCAGCTAAGTTTATGTTCTGCAGGATCAAACCTCACTCCTCCCACACAGGAGGTGCCATCTTCCTGTTTTAAATGACAAACAGGCGTTCCTTTGAAGTTTAACAAATTCCTTCTGCCACCTTGACAATGACATCCAGCAACACAGTCTCTGGAGAGAAAAAGAAAAGTTTAGAAGACATTGTCAGTTGTCTCTTCCTAAGTGATTATTTCCCTGGACCCAAACACCAAAAAGTACATGTCAGAAATACAGGGGCTAGGCCGGGCGCGGTGGCTCACGTGTGTAATTCCAACACTTTGGGAGGCTGAGGTGGGCAGATCACCTGAGGTCAGAAGTTCGAGACTAGCCTGGCCAACATGGTGAAACCCCGTTTCTACTAAAAATACAAAAATTAGCCAGGTGCGGGGGTGCATGCCTGTAGTCCCAGCTACTTAGGAGGCTGAGGCAGGAGAATCGCTTCACTTGGGAGGTGGAGGTTGCAGTGAGCCGAGATCATGCTACTGCACTCCAGCCTGGGTGACAAAGGAAGACTCTGCCTCAAAAAAAAAAAAAAATTAATAAAGAAATACAGGGGCTTTGGCAGTGGGTCTAGGAGGAATCTGGTGATGTCATTAGGGAGGGGTCATGAAAAGCAGTGGAGACTGTTCCCTGAGTGTTTGTTGAATGCTTTTGGGACATGAGATGAGAAGGGGAAGAAACACCCACGATGTGGAGTCAGAGGTCTGTGGGCAGCCGGTGAACTAGTAATTGAACATTGATGAAGGCAGATGGGATGAGTGTGTGGGCGGGGGGGTGGCCTGTGAGAGGGGGGCAGAGGGGACAGGGTTGGGCGAGTCCCCAGAGGCAGCGCCTGCTGCACCTTGAGAGATGTGCATGAGAGGAAGACCAGGGTGGGTCAGGGAGGGCAGGGTGGCGGTTGGCAGGAGGAGCAGTGGTGGGAGATGGCACTGTGGGGGTCTTCGGGATTCCCTAGTGCTTTCCCTAAGAGTGGTAGGGGTAACTGAAGGCTCTGGGCCAGACGATGGTATCATTCAGTTGCCTTTAGATTCTGGAAAAAGAACTGGAAGGTACAGCATGTTCTTTCCACTTCCGCCCTAAACTGTGTTGAGCCCCATGCTGGGAGGCTGACCAGGTGCGGCAGTGGGAGCTGGATCTCCCTCCAGTCTTAAGACGTGATGTAGGGTGTGATTTTATAGTTCAGACACGAGATGGAAAACGGCAGCCAACAAGACATGGCTGACGAGTGAATAACCTGATCAAGGGCTGGGACAGAAGGACCGGGAGGAAAAGGTGTTGAAAGAGGATTTCAAGGCATTTTCCAGGAATGTATGATCTAAAGCATCTTCTCTGTGTCCCCAGGGGAATGTTTGCTAGCCCTGCAGAGCCCTTCAGTCACTCACTTGCTGCAGATGGGGGGCAGAAACCACTGGGGCCACGTGAACGGGGACACGTTCCTATGAAGAGTGGTGACACAGGCAAAGGCACTCGCCCCTAAACGGAGTCGCTGAGGGCTTTCAGGTGTGACAGGCAAAGGCGCCCGCCCCTAAATGGAGTCACTGAGGATTTTCAGGTGTGACAGGCAAAGGCGCCCGCCCCTAAATGGAGTCACTGAGGGTTTTCAGGTGTGACCGGGAACCACAGCAGTGGCTGCCAGCCCTGGAGCTGTGAGGAAAGGGCTGAGATTTCCCAGTGTTTCATTTATTTCAAGAGAACCTGTCATTGCCGAAGCCTTTTTAATGGCAGCTACCTTGGAACCCTTGTCAGATAATTCCAACATCTGATGCTTGGGTCTTGGCAGCAGCTGATGGTGGTGCTGATGCTGGTGGTGATTTCTGCACTCTTGGAATGCTGGTGAGTTTTCAGTTGTGTGATGGACGTTCTGCCTGTCATGTTAGGTGACCTGGGTCCCCTGTGACCCTTTTGATTTAGAAGGCAGTGGCCTGTTTCCGTTTGGCACATGGATCCTGGCCCATCTGGCAGGCTGTGGTTCCACTGGCGTCTAATTTCCGGAGTCGCTGCTGTGTTGTTTTCTTCTGCTTGGTTTATCTGGGGTCTTTGCGACTCTCAGGATCCCTACTGATGTGGCCTCAGGACAAGACTGAGTTTCTCCAGGCTGCGCCCCGAGTGTCTCCCAGCTCAGGCTGCCTGAAGAAGAGGCTTGGATCTCCTGCAGGTGCCCCCCACCCCCACCAGGCATTTCTGGGTGGGGAGGAGGGGCTGTCAGTACTTGAGGAGGAGAGCCTCCCCAGGGCCTCTTATGTGGACAGGACTTCAGGTCCCTCCTCCGTCAGTGGTGTCAGGCTGGCCTGGTATTGTCAGAGAGCCCTGTTCCATCAGAATGGGAGCAAGCCCAGCTGGCCGCCATGGGTACTAGGCTAGGGTCACCTTCTGCTGGACTTGGGGGCATAAAACATCCTGTCGCTGTGCCTTCTTTCCCCTTTTGGGGTCCCCAAACCAGTCCGTCTTCCTCTGATCACCATTTAGAGTTCTGGTTGCCTCTGAGCCACGTTTCTGGTTGTGCTTTGAGCAGCAGGGAGGGGCCTGCTCATCTAGTTGGGACCAGCAGTGAGACGGGGCTTCTGTGTTCCTGAGGGGAAGGTGGGCCATCTGGAAATGCTTGTGGAATGAAGTGTTCAGGTGCTGGAGAGTTACAGGTACAGCTTGTGGACACAGGCTGCCTAACTCAGGGAGCTACCTCGCTGTAGGAGTGTTTGGGGGAGTGAGTTTCCTGGGAACCAATGGGGACAGACACAGTCATCCCCCTGTGGTCTCCCAGGATTTGGCTCTGTGGCTGCAACACATCATTGCACACTTGCATCTGGCAAGACTTGAAGGCCTTTAGCTCAAGACCCTTTTATTACCTTTCCTTTATGCATCCTATAATTTGAAATATCATCTCCACCAAATTATGCCTTCCCAGCATTTCTAGAAAGGAAATGTAATGAAACATTATTCAGTAAAGTCCCACAGTAAACAAGAACACTCAGTGCTAACTGAGTCCTGGTGTTCCTTGGTTATTATTGCTCTGTTGTAAGAAAGATAAAGGTGGTCCCTGATATGCAGGAGCTGGTCCGGTGCCCACAGCTGGGCCTTGGTCTCTCCTGATGAATGTAAGCAGCTCACTGAACATCATCATCAGGGAGGCCACTTGTGCGTGTGATGGATTAAGACAAGAACAAGGGCACCATGTCGCTAGGTCTGAACACAGACCAGGCAAGAACATGGTTCAATCCATAAAATTGACTCAAGGTCCCACTCTTCTAGCTCATGGAAGTGAGTGCTGCTGCTTTATAATTTGATAGACTGGATAAAGAAAATGTGGCACATATAGACGATGGAATACTATGTAGCCAGAAAAAAGGATGAGTTCATGTCCTCTGCAGGGACATAGATGAAGCTGGAAACCATCATTCTTAGCAAACTGACACAAGAACAGAAAACTAAACACTGCATTTTCTCACTCATACGTGGGTGTTGAACAATGAGAACACATGGACACAGGGAGTGGAACATCACACACCGGGGTCTGGGGGGTTGGGGGCTAGGGGAGGAATAGCAGGTGGTGCGGTGATTGGGGAGGGATAGCATTAGGAGAAATACCTAATGTAGATGACGGGATGATGGATGCAGCAAACCACCACCACGGCACATGTATACCTATGTAACCTGCATGATCTGCGCAGAACTTAAAGTATAATATACCCCAGAACTTAAAGTATAATAAATAAATTTAAAAATAAATAAAGACTGCCACTTGGCTCTAGAAAAGATTAACTCACATGTAGCATCCCCTTCTTAACACCAAATCTGGAGCAAAGCCCTACTTCCTTGAATACTCTCCCCAGATCACCCAACACAAGCCCCAGTTCTGAAATGAGTCCTGGCAAACACCCTCTGCCTGATACGCCCCACAGTTCCGGCTGGCGTGCCCTGTGCATAGTCTCTCCCTCCAACAGATAATAGACCCAACTCAGGCCTATTCCCCAGGTCTTTGGCTGGAGGATATTTTCACTTATGGGATTCATGGGCTAATTTCCACAGGTCTTTTGAAATTGGGAAAATAGCTTATATTTTCCACTTCACCTGGCTACTGGCTCCCTGATGGTATAACTTCAGGATTAAACCCTAGGATTTAAAGATTATGATTCTGGAACACTCAGGATGTTAACTTCCCAGCTCAGAACATCCTTGTATTTTTTGTGGTGTCTGGTAAGACCAGCGGTGACCTCATGAAGGTAGACATCATACATTCTTCATTGATTAATCTGATGATTCCACTAATGACAAATGGAAACTACCCAGGCCTTTCAGCTTCCCTTCCCAGCTCTCCTGCTGTTTGGCCAAAAGACACACACTCTACTGATTTTCAATGACTATTTATCTGCATTCAAATAACATTTTTTCAGAAAACAAAAAGAGACATTATAATGGGTATTTACCAGCAGCAGGTTCATGGAATGGGCCCAAAATTGTTAACTTCACATGCACATTAGCACAAAACAAAATAATAAATACATAGATAAAACTTACTTTAATTATCTGGTTACAGAATTTTAGCAAAATGGCACTGAATGGGGCCTCCAAGCCAAAAAGCCTTGGCACATCCAGTGAGCCTCTGACCCACTGCCTGAGCAGCCTACCGGCTGTCCAGTCTGGAACTGATACCGGAGTTAGGGAAGCTTCCGGAAGAGACCGTGGTATCTGTGCAGCTCTTCTTTTTTCTCTTCCCGAGAGTGTGAGGCAGGGAGGAAACATCATCTGAATGTGCACTTTTTATTCATTACCTTTTTGCTTTTTGAGTCGGAGTCTCACTCTGTTGCCCAGGCTAGAGTGCAATGGCCGCCTCCCAGGTTCAAGTGATTCTCCTGCCTCAGCCTCCTGAGTAGCTGAGATTACAGGTGTGCATGACCACACCCAGTGAATTTTTTATATTTTCTAAGTTGGGGTTTCACCATGTTGGCCAGGCTGGTCTCAAGCTCCTATCTCAGGTGATCTGCCTGCCTCAGCCTTTCCAAAGTTCTGGGATTACAAGTGTGAGCCACCGTGCCCAGCCTGATTGTGCACTTTCTGCCAGTGCAGGACCCTGCCCTTCTGGACTTCATGGTTTGGGCCTGTACTCTGTATATCACAGATTTGAAGGCCTTTAGCCCAAGACCCTTTTATTACCTTTCCTTTATGCATCCTATAATTTGAAATATCATCTCCACCAAATTATTATGTAATAACTGCCACTTCATCCCCCCTCACATGTTAATAAGTTTAAAAAGCCTTTAAGTATATATTTTTGATCTGATAAAATTGTGATAGGGTTCTGGAAACTGTCTCTTCCAGATTTGGTGGAGGGGCTTGGGAAAAGGTAGGCAATAGATATTTTTTTAAAAAGAAAAAAACTAGAAAGTTAAGTTGTTCATCTGAAATTCAAAGTTTTCCCTGCATATCCAGTGTTACTTGCCCACCTAAGGGAAGGTAGAGTGGGAAGGCCATCACAAAAGAGCATGAAAATCTGGGCAGGAGAAGGGGTGTTCTATGAAGGAAGACTTGCTCTGTGACGGGATCCAAACTGTGTGATTCTGGACTGCCCTGCAAGGGGCTTGGGGGCCTTGGCCTCTTGGAAAATAGAAACTTCATGGGTGGCTAAAAGAGACAAGGATGACCGTGTATGTGGCAGGAGACCCTCTGCTGATGAGTTCCAGAGAGCCACTGATTCCTCAGTAAGTTCTAGTTACAGGCGAGAGCCTAGCATAATCAGAAGTCTGAGCCAGTCAAGGGAGGCAAATGCCCTACCTGGGAAAGGTGGCTGTCTTTAATCCGGGTGAAGTTCTGGAAGAAAAGGGAAATAAAGACCTGTGTCCTGCTTCTTCACCTGGAGGACTCTGCTCAGCCCTCGAGTCTTCTGAAGGGCTCCCCTGGAAGTCCACTGCAGCTGCAGGCCTGCAGTGCCCGCCATGCCTGCCGTGGATAAGGGAAGATGGAGGTTGACAGCGGGGCCTGCCTCCTCCTACTTTCCCTGCCCTGGCCTGAGTCCTGTGGTTCCTGGCTGTGCCATCTTTAGTAGGAGCTTGCCAAGTCCAGCAGGTCACGAGAACTTCCGCATTGCGATCCATGTAACTGCACTTCCCAGAATCTAGGATCAACCTGCTGCTGAAGAGTACCCTAAGTCAGAGTGTAGATAGTGAGGAGCAGAGGCTGTAAACTCACCAGAGATGTTAGTGCAGCCTTGAGGTTAATTGCTGCTTGGAAAATTGAGAAATGATGGATTGAAACAATCTGGGCTGTGGGAAAGCATGTCCACACCAGGTGCCCGGACATCTGGTTGGCTTTGGCTGATTTGTCTTGCAGCCACCTGCCTTGTCTGTATTTACACACTTTCCTGGTGTGGATGAGAAATTACACATTCGTCTTTTACTGGCCCAGGAGGCTCTGTGAGCGAACTGGTTTCATCAGCTTCATTTTTACTGCAAAGCCACCCTTTACAATAGGTTGGCAGTATGCTTCTGACAGACAAAGTGAGGACAAGAGGACAAAGGGGGCCAAAAGGAAGCAAGGTTGGGACAGTGGGTGGAGAGACTTCTAGGGATTGGGAGGAAAGCCCCTACCCTTCCCTCCATGTATCTCCTGACCTGGGCAGGTCCTGAGAGGACAGGGCTGCTGGAGCCACCCTGAGAGCCTCCCAGGCTGAGAGGATTCCAGGACACCCACCTGGAGTTACTGAGACCAGCTCTGGGGAACACGGTGCCAGCTTGAGTGCATCCTGGGCCTGCAGCATGGAGAATAATTGAGCATGCCAAGCCCCCAACCCCTGAGATGCGTCAGGTGGGGCAAAGGGGCTGGAGCAGCCTAAACTTTAGGTTGTCAGACTGACCGGGAGCTGCACGAGGCCAGGCACTGAGTGAGTGTCCTGTAAGTGCTGGTGAAGGAAATATGTGAGTTCAAACTACCCTTGAGGTTTTAGATACTTGTTGTCTGTAAATGACAAAAACGTGCTCCTTACTCTCTGAGCAATAGTGTTACTTTTAAATCTAGCTGCATTCCTTTCCTGTGACTCCTGTAACAAGTTACCACGAACTCTGTGACTTCAAGCAATGGGAGTTTGTTCCCTTATAGCTCTGGTGGTCAGAAGTCTAAACTGAGTCTATGGGAACAAAACCGAGGTGTCTTCAGGGCAGGGCTGGTTCCACCTGAGGCTCTGAGGGAGGATCGCTTCCTTACCTTTCCAGCTTCCAGAGCCACCTGCAATCCATGGCTCCTGGCCCCTTCCTTGCATCACATCACCTTTCCCCACACTGTGTCACACTTGCATCACACTGCCCTTTCCCCACTGTCATCAAATCCCCTGTGCCTTTCTCTTACATGAAAATTTATGATTATATTTAGGGCCTGCCTGGATGACCCAAGATAATCTCCCAACTCAAAGTTCTGAATTAATCACATCTTTGGAATCCCTTTTGCCCTGCAAGTTAACATATCACAGATTCAGGGATCAGAAGGTGGACGTCCTGGGGGGCCACTGTTCAGTGGACCACACTGCCCTTTTCTCAGATTGAACTCATGGCCTTGTCTGTCCCTCTTCCCCAGCAGGTAAAGGGATTCAGGGTCTCGGCTCTTCACAATGTCATCCAGAGAGAGTCTCTCTCATATACATGTAAAGTGATATTCAAAATAACCCACGAACCAGGGATCATTTACAAATGGGAAACTGGGAAGGGAAGTAACATTTACAGGTTAAACAATTCAAATTTTAGTTAAACACCACTACATACAGCCCTAGTATTTTTATCGCTTCATTTGACCCTCCTGCCATCTGGGAAGTACCTGTTTTTACTCTCATTTTGAAAGTAGAAAACCTGAAATTAGTGAGGTCATGTAATTGCTCTAAGACTGCAGAGCCAGAAGTAAAGGCATTGAAGTTTAAAGCAGATCTGTGATTTTCAATCCTTAGCTCTTCCCTGTCCCATTTTGCCCTGTCAATCACTCCCTCTGCACAGTCCTGCAGTGGTCTGAGAATGAGGTGGCCGGTGCTGCTGAAGAGCCTTGGGGGTGCCTTTGGGGTGCACACTGACAGTTGTCTTTGAATGCTTCTAGAACCACACAGTATCAGGCAGAAAGACATCTCAGAGAAAACTAACCCCAAGTAATTTCTCAAACTACAATGCGCAGAACTATCTGGATGCTTATAAAAAAGTCTGTAAGCCCCATTCCCAGAAATTTTAATTTAATAGGTCTGCAGTGAGGCCTAGGCATCTACATTTTTAACATGCCCCAAAGCTAGTTTTGAAACATTTCAGCAGGAAAGAAAGCCACTGGGATGAGAGGGGTCCATTAGTCCTTTCTCACAATGCTGTAAAGATATTACCTGAGACTGAGTACTTTATAAACACAAGGGGTTTAATTGACTCACAGTTCCACATGACTGGAGAGGCCCCAGGAAACTTACAATCAAGCAGAAGGCAAACGGGAAGTAGGCACCTTCTTCACAAGGTGGTAGGAGAGAGAGAGCGCGCAGCGGAAACTGCCACTTTTAAAACCATCAGATCTCATGAGAACTCACTATCACAAGTACGGCTTTGGAGATGATCCAATTGCCTCCCTCCCTCAACACATGGGGATTACAATTCTAGATGAGATTTGGGTGGGGACACAGAGCCAAACCATATCAAGGGGTAATACGTTTTCTCTAGAATGTAGCATTGGCTTTTCTTTCTGGGGAACATGTTTGTGTGTTATGGAGGTTAATCATGGTGAGCCACGTCATTGGGAAATAGCAAATAATGTTTAACTGCTTTCTGGTTTTTTGGCCAATTTGGTCAGGGGAAGAAGTTTGGCAATCTCGCTCAGATTTGCATGAGAGAAACAAGTGAAAGGTGGATTTCATATTGTGAGATGAAACATCTGGAGAGGCCTAGAGTCTAACTTGGGCATCAGCTGGAAAGAAACACTGAGGGGTCACGAGAACTTGCACATTACGATCCTTGGACCTGCACTTCCTAGAATGTAGGATCAACCTGCTGCTGAAGAATATCCTAAATCAGAGAACAGATAGGAACCAGAGGCTATAAACTCACCAAAGATGTTAGTGCAGGCTTGAGGTTAACTGCTGCTTGGAAAATTGAGAAATGATGCATTGGAACTAAATCTGGGCTGTGGAAGAGCATATCCACACCAGGTGCCGGACATCTGGTCGGCTTTGATTTGTCCTGCAGCTACCTGCCTTGTCTGGATTTGCACACTTTCCAAGTTGCCTGTTACCCTGTGCATTTCCCAAGCCGCTTTCCCAGGCTCTGATGTACGGTAAGCCTGCTTGAGTGGCATATTTATCATAGTGCAATTGAAAGGTATGAGCTGTGATTCATGACATATCATAAATGAGAATATGACTATCATCACACTGGGATCTGACTTAGCAGTTCATTTGGCCTTACTACAGGCTGATTTCTTGAAAGCCCTCAGATTCCTGGCTCAGAATGCTTTTGCTAGAAGAGTGTGCTCTCAATGGAAGGGAAGCAATAGTTAAAAATTTTTCTCAGTGGACCAGTTCTCAAGTGAAGACAGAATTTTAACCAGTGTTCAGCATCTTCCATTAACCCTCCCCCCGCCAGTTATCCATTTTTCAGTGTGAAAAACTCCAGGCCAGGGTTTCTGCAGACAGTAATTTCTGATGGCAGGCTAAGTGTGTGTCCTATGGTCTCCATAAAAGGGAAACACTGAATTTTCTGTCCATTTAGCAGTGTCTTTTGTTAATGATGGGCAAGAAGCTTATATTATTTATGGAGCACCTTGAATCTCAGCAGTTTAGGGAGTATATATAAAGAATGGGAATGCTTTATCTTCTAATAAAATGCTGCATAACAACTTTAGTATTGAATTTTTAAAGAAGGAATCATGGATTATCCTGAAGCCAAGTATTACCAGAAAGGACATACTGTAATCTCACATTCAAACTACTTCAAAGATAAGGAGATTTATTTTACCCATTATAATTTTTTCTCCCCAAGCAAATAACCATTTTATTAAAACGTCGTAAGTTCATACAGGTAGGATCTGGGTGAAGGTAATTTGGGACAAACCACTGTGTACTGGTAATGAAAACAGAAATGAATTCGAGCTTCTAATGGAAAAGTGACAAGCAAATAAATTAATCTTCAGGTTATTCCATTTTAGAAAATGATATAACTAAAAGCTGAAAAGAAAAAAGTTTCCAGGTTTCCATATGGATGATTTGTAATTTAAAATGATCTGGGAGGGAAGTCTAGAACAAATCTGAATATTGAGCTTTGCCCACAACCTTTCTGATTGCTGTTTCTTATGTATTTACTGCAGCTCTTCTTTCTCCATTTCCATAAGTGTGGACAAAATTCACATGTACCTATTACTAGCATAAAGGGCACACACTGTGCTGCCTGCCTGAGAGTGGCCAGGGGGTACCCTAGGTTTGTCTGTTACTTAAATTATCAACTTCACCTAACTACAGGAAACATAGAAATTGTGTGTTGCAGTCCAGACACTGTGAGCAGCATTAAATTCCATCTCAGTGTCTAGGAAATGGGGTGGGGAAGGGCCAGTCCAGGGCGCAGATAAGAATAGGCTTTTGCCTTTGAGCCCTCCCACCTTTTTCTTTCTCCTTAGGAGTTGCTCTTCTACCCTGGGATTTCCAGACACTCACGCAATTCTTTAGTCCTAAACAGTTCTTCTCAAAGTCTGTTTTCCTCGAAATGCTCCATGCCCCATAGTTACCATGTGAGCTTCCTCCGCTTTCCTTGGCCCTGCTTCCCTCCTGTGGGCAGCTTAGTCAGCGTGCCCTTCCCTCCACACACCCAAAGGGCTGGCTCCTGCAAGCAACACCTTCACAATGGGCCCTAAGACAGATGTGAGATGAATGCATGAAAAGGAGGGGGAAGTGGCCCTCCTGAAGGCCTTCTGGCTCTTGCTCCAGCAGGATGGTGCAGGAAGCCACATGAAGTCTTGTTTCTTAACTCAGATATTCAGACCAGAATTCTTGTTTGGAGACAGTGAGCTGAGCCCCTGGGGAGCTAGGACTGATCATGTTTTTGTTTTTGTTTTTTAGTACTTTAGGTTTTGGGGTACATGTGCAGAACTTGCAGGATTGTTACACAGGCACACAAATGGCATGGTGGTTTGCTGCCTCCACCACCCCCCCGCCCCATCACCTGCATCAGGCATTTCTCCCAATATTATCTTTCCCCAACCTCCCCAACCCCTGCTATTCATCCCCTAGCTCCCACCCCTCTAACAGACCCCACTGTGTGATGTTCCCCTCCCTGTGTCCATGTGTTCTCATTGTTGAACACCCACCTATGAGTGATAACATGCAGTGTCTGATTTTCTGTTCTTGTGTCACTTTGATGAGAATGATGGTTTCGAGCTTCATCCGTATCCCAGCAAAGGACATGAACTCATCCCTTTTTATGGCTGCATAGTATTCCATGGTTTATACATACCACATTTTCTTTATCCAGTCTCCTGGAGAATCTGCTTTGCCCACATTTTTCAGTTGTACCTGGATTCTCCCTTTGGGGAGATTTTTTCCTCCATTTTCCTCCATGACTCTATTTGAAGTGAGCACTAGAGAGGATATGGCAGGCGTGGGGAGGGCTACATGGTTTTTGTAGCAGTTTTCCTGCTGTTGTCAATTTAGGGACCCAAAGGTTTTTGCACGTTCTCAGGTTTTCTTAGGTTCTTGAATTATTTTGTAATATAATTTCCTCAAAAACTTAGTAGGATTCTTATCCATTGTCTAGTAGTGAATTTTACATGCCAACAAGCATACCCATACTTGTAAAACATATTCATTGTTTATCTGAAATTTATATTTAATGAGATGTACTGTATTTTTTTTTTATTTGATAAATTTGTCAACCCTAAAGTTATCATGGAGAGGCTGTCCAAATGTCTGACCCTGTGTGGCTGAGACCTTTCTCTAGACTGAATCTTCATGTTGACCCCAAATTAATATGTTGAAACCTAAATCCCAACTGGGATGGTATTAGGAGGTGGGCTTTTGGGAAGTGATTAGGTCATGAGGCTGGAGCCTCATTTTATGATTATTGACCTTAGAAAAGACACCCCAGCCAGGCGCTGTGGCTCATGCCTGTAATCCCACCACTTTGGGAAGCCAAGGTGGGTGGATCACCTGAGGTCGGGAGTTCAAGACCAGCCTGAACAACATAGAAAAACCCCATCTCTACTGAAAACACAAAAAATTAGCCAGGCATGGTGGCACATGCCTGTAATCCCAGCTACTTGGGAGGCTGAGGCAGGAGAATCGCTTGAACCTGGGAGGCGGAGGGTGTGGTGAGCCGAGATCATGCCATTGCACTCCAGCCCAGGAAACAAAAGCGAAACACCGTCTCAAAACAAAGAAAAGAAAAGATATCCCAGAGACCCCTTCCTGCTTCCACCATGAGAGGTTGTGAGGAGAGGGCCATCTATGAATCAGGAATCAGGCCCTCACCAGACACCGAATCTGTGAGCACATTGATTTTGGACTTAGCCTACAGAACTGTGAGAAATAAATTTCTGTTGTTGATAAGGCCCTCAGTTGGTGATATTTCTGTGACAGCAGCCTGACTGGACTAAGGCAGGCCTCCATGATCCAGCTCTTCAGTGCTGTGCCCACTGCCCAACCACTAAACTAGGCCATGTATTTCAGGGCCCCTCTGTGGCATCACACCTTCTTAAGGTTACTGGTTTGACCCTGATTAGGGTGGAACCAGCTATGGTAACACACTCAAACATGTAACAGCTCCATCCAAGAGCAGTTCATTTTTCACTCACTTAACAGCCCAGGGCAGCAGTCCAGATGGGGAGGATGGGACTCTGCTCCATTGCATCATTCAGGGATGCAGGGGTTCTGTCACCTTCCATGGGTTTCTCTCAAAATCACCCTGGGAGTTGTCATCCAAGGCAGGAAGGAAATAGAGCCTAGAGAAAGTGTGGGATGGTTTTAAGGTCCTGGCTGGGAAGTAACATCCATCATGTCTGCTCAAATTCCACTCACTACAACCTCAGTCATATGATCCCACCTAATTGCAAGGAAAGCTGGGAAGGGAATCTAACTGCTTGTGCAAAGAAAAGGGTTAAGTGCTGAAGAGTTGCCAGCAAATTCTACCATAAACCTGACAAAGAATGTACAAGCCTTATGTGAATAAAATTTTAAACTCTGTTGACGAATGTTTAAAAAAAAAAACTAAGAGGAGACATAACCATCTACCTACATTGAAAGATACAGTCATGGAAAATGTAAATTCTCTCCATGTTAATCTGCACAGCTCATGAAATCTTAATGGAAAAACTTCAATTTAACTGACAGTTTTATGAACTTGATAAAATGATCTTAAAATTCACATGGCAGATGTTTTAGTCAGTTTTGTGCTGCTATAACTAAATATCTGAGATTAGGTAATTAATACAGAACAGAAATTTATCTCTGACCGGTCTACAGGCTAAATCCAATTGAGGTTCAACTATCAGGTAAGGGCTGTTCTCTGCTTTCCAAGGTGGTGCCTTGAATGCTGCATCTTCCAGAAGGGACGAATGCTGTGTCCTCACATGGCAGATGAAAAGTGTATTAGTTCATTTCCATGCTGCAGATGAAGGCACACATGAGACTGGGCAATTTAAAAAAGAAAGAGGTTTATTGGACTTACAGTTCCACATGTCTAGGGAGGCCTCGCAATCATGGCAGAAGGTGAAAGGCATGTCTCACATAGCATCGGACAAGAGAGCTTTGCAGGGAAACTCCCGTTTTTAAAACCATCGGATCACTGGAGATGTATTCACTATCATGAGAACAACACAGGAAAGATCTGCCTCCCTGATTCAGCTTCCTCCCACCAGGTCCCTCCCATAACACATGGGAGTTAAGGTGAGATTCAAGTGGGGAGACAGCCAAACCATATCAGTAAGGAAGGATGAAATGGGGCCAAACTTGTCCTTCAAGCCCTTTTATAATGATATTAATTTGAAGAGACCCAAACATCTCTCAAAATGCCCCATGTTCCAGCACTGTTGCATTACATTTCCAACACATGAATTTTGGGGGACACATTCAGACCACAGCAGTGAAGAATGTCTAATTCATTTTTAAAAAGAGAACAATAAGATGGCAACTGTGCTTGTATTTCAGTCCATTTTGTATTCCCATAAAGGAATACCTAGGGCTGGGTAATATACAAAGAAAAGCAGTTTATTTGGCTCTTGGTTCTGCAGGCTGTACAAGATGTATGGTGTCAGCATCTGCTTCTGATGAGGGCCTCAGCCTGCTTCCACCAGCAGTGGAAGGTGAAGGGGAGCAGGTTTATGACGTGATGAGAGAGGGAATGAGAGAGAAGGTGAGAGAGGGAAAGGGGTCTCAGGTTCTTTTAATCAACCATCTCTCTCATGAACTATTAGGAAAAGATCTCACTCACTGTCAAGGGGTTATCACCAAGCCATTTGCCAGGGATCTGCCCCAAGCACCTTCCACTACGTCCCACCTCCAACACTGGAGATCAAATTCAACGTGAGACTTGGAGGGGACAAATATCTAACTATACCAACTTCCTCTTATCACTATAGCTCTATTGTATTTAAAACATTGTAGTATTGGTACAAAAGTAGAAAAGAAGAGCAGATAAATAGACTAGAGGTTTCAGAAATATATCCTTAATATTACTCATCCTTAAAAAGGAATGAAATCCTGTCACATGCTACAACATGGATGAATCTTGAAGCCACTATGTTAGGTGAAAGAAGCTGGTCATACAAATAATGCTGCATGATTTTACTTATACGAGATACCTAGAGTAGTCAAACTCATGGAGACAGAAAGCACAATGGTAGTTTCCAGGCTTTGGGGGAGGGTGAAATGAAGAGCTGTTTTTTAATGGGTACAGAGTTCAGTTTTGCAAGTTAAAAAAGTTCTAGAGATGGATTGTGGTAATGATTGCACAAACAATGCGAATGTACTTAACACTACTAAACTGTATGCTTAACAAACATTAACGTGTACATTTTTATGTGCTTTTGCTCTAAGTAAATTTTTAAAAGCTCTTTAAAAATTAATATACTCTTCTGTTAATGAGATAGTAGCTTATGACAAAGATAATGGTGTTTAAAGTCAATAGTAAATGAATAGCTCATTCAGTAAATAATTTAGGGATAATTAGATATCTATATAAAAGTTTTATCTTACATTATAAAAAAAGTTTAGATATAAAACAGAGCTGTAAGCTTATTAGGAGAAAACATTATAGAGTGTTTTAATAATATTGCGGTGGTACAAATGCCAGATGAAAGATTAAGATTATAAATGTAATAAAAGAAAATATAGGGAGTGGTTTCATTACATTGAAGTAGTATACAAGTATTTCTAAGCAATGTGCAATAATCAAAAGTCTTAAATAAATCTAATGAAATGTTTGCCTTCATAAAAATCTAAAATCTTCTTTAGGGGGAAAGAAAAATACCATAAAGTTAACAGGCAAGTGGCAGATTGGTAGATAATATTTATAACATTTAATCAATAAGGATGAATATCAAGAATATATAAAGAGATCCTAAAATTGATAAGAAAGAAAAACATTTTAATAGAAAAATTTATCCTATGAACATATTCTCTCAGAAGACTCAAACATAATCAGTAAACATATGACAATGTGTTAAACTTACTTAAAAATCAAGAAATAGTATGTTACAACCAACCATGAGACTTTTTCTTCATCTATTAGACTGGGGTTAATTTAGAAGATGCGGGGTAATCAATATTGTCATTCCTTATTGGTGGGAGTCCAAATGTCTAGCCTTCCAGAAAAAGTGGCAGTATTTCTCAAAATTTAAATATGTATATATTTTGATTCATAAACTTTGCACCAAGAATCTATCTTAAATATGATGCCCATGTGTGAAAAGGCATATATAAATAAAAATGTTCATTTCAGCATTGTGGATTTAAGGAGAGATTAGGAAGTTAGATTTCATCAACAGGGGAACAAATAAATAAATTTTGCTATAGCCATACTGCAGAATACTCTGCAGCCATTAAAAAGAGTAAGTTTTGCTTATAGGTAGTGACCTTGGAGGATCCCTAAGACATGCAGTTTAACAAAACAATGCATAAGGAATGATCAATTGTGTAATTGCATAATAGCGAAATAGAAAAGACTCATGCTGTATTGGTTGGGTATTGCCACAATTCTGTTGTGTAACAAACTCACTGGTCTTGAGAAAAATAACTTACTCTTAAGAATCTCTGAGTCACGGAGCAGCTCTACCTTGACACTGAGGCAGTGTTCTGGTCTGTGGCACCTGATTCTCGCCCTCCTGAGTCAGCAGGCTGGCCAGGATACGTACTTCTCACAGTGGTGGCAGAGGCACAAGGGGCTGGACCAAAACATTTCAGACCTCTTAAGGCCTTGATTTAGACTGGCACACAACCACTTCTGCCCACCTGCCACTGGCCATAACAAGCCCCCTCACCAAGCCCAGAATCAAGACACTGCCTTTCTGGAGGCCAATTTGTCAATCTGCTGCATATACTAGAGTGCTAGCAATAGTTATTCCTGGGGCAGGGTGGACTCAGGGTAAGATTTTGCATAATCATTTTGTGCATTTATTTGATACTTATTAGCACCTACTGTGTGCCAACCTCTGAGGCATAGGGCAATACACAGTGAACTAAAGAATGGCCCTTCCTTCATGGAGCTTAGATCCTGGTAGAGGAGACACCATAAATGAGGTAAATAAGGAACATAGGTGGTATGTTAGTGGTAAGTGTTGGAGGAGAAAATAAAATCAGTGTCATATTTGGTCTGTGGGAGAGGAAGTTGGGAGTCAGGGAAGGCCTTGGAGAAGAGTCTTTTGAGTAAAGATGTGAAGAAGCTAGGAACAGAGCCACTTGGGTGTCTGGGGAAAGAGCCTTCCAAAATGGAGGACAGCAAGTGCAAAGACCCCGCAGGATCATGAGCCACATGCTCAAGGAAGGGGAGGGACCACGGTGCTGCAGCAGAATGGAAAAGGGAAGAGGAGAAGGATGTAGCCAGAGAAGTCAGAGCCCAGTCAGGTTCCAACAGGTGCCTCCCCGGGACTCTGGACAAACCCACAGACCTGTGCTTGGGGGGTTCTTTATGTCCTGGTGCCGTCTAGTGCTGATGCCTGCCTTCCTGCTCAGGGTTTCCGGGTATTCTCAGAAACTCACTTTCTGTTCCGATGCTCTACCCCTAGGGACTTTTTCAAACCTGCTGGACTAGACTTCCTTCCAGGGACAGCAAATCTTCCAGTTAACCAGGCCATGCAGGCATCATGTCTTAAAATGCAACCAGTGAAAGTTCTGTGAAATAGACAATGACTGATAAGTAAATGAATCAAGGATTTGGGGAAACTGATGTATAACTAACGAGAACTTTTCTGAATAGAAAAATTATAATCAATAGGACACACACATTTTATATTTAATATACACATATATACACACACATACAAACACACTAATTACATTTATCTACACACACAAAATTGTCCAGATGCAACACATTTTTTTCTCACTCTTACAAGTATCAAAGAAGTAGGGATTGGTGGTGAGGAGTCCTCCTAAAAAAAGAAATATTTGGCTGGGCACAGTGGCTCACACCTGTAATCCCAGCACTTTGGGAGGCCAAGGTAGGAGGATTCCATGAGGTCAGGAATTCAAGACCAGCCTGGCCAACATAGTGAAACCCCGTCTCTACTAAAAATAGAAAAATTAGCCGGGCATGGTGGCACACACCTGTAATCCCAGCTACTTGGGAGGCTGGGGCAAAATAATTGCTTGAGCCAAGGAGATGGAAGTTGCAGTGAGCCAAGATTGCACCACCGCACTCCAGCCTGGCCGACAGAGTGAGACTCTGTCTAAAAAAAAAAAAAAGAATTATTTTTCCATTACATTTAAGCAGTAGTGCATTTTAGCTAATTCCTATAATTACCATTGATGTAGTAGATGGAGAAATCTATTAAGTCCTTAAATTCTAATAACGTTGATGCCACAAGCCGCAGTAACAATATTAAGATTACTCCTTTGGAATGAACAAGTTAACCAGCTTTGCCCTTGCAGAGCTCACAAAGACCATAGATTTCATCCAGCCAATATCACTCAGTGAAGCACTGGAGTTTTAGATGTAGACAGTTTCCCTACACAGCCACAATCCATCCGGCAATGGGGTTTGCTGGCTCTCTGGGACACTTCCAGGACAGATGCATCCTGTCCTACAAAACAGCTCATGCAATTCAAAGACATCGAGATGGGGTTGATGTCAAAAGCACACTAAGTGCTTAATAATAAGGCTGCATAGTTGTATAGTTAATAATTACTCCTAGGAAATCTCCAATGGCTAAAACACACCCCTATATTTATCCAGTAAGTAGCATTTAGATACTTACTTTTTGAAGTTTAAAAACAAGTATGAAGTGGAATATTGCAATGGGCTTCTTCTTCAAAGCTGTTTCCCCTTGACTCTTTTTCTGAGTAACAAAATATGCATCAAGTACAGACAACGTGAGCCGTTTATGAACATCTGACGTGGGCTGTTAGGGTTGATTTGGTATGTCCTTTGTCTCGAATGCAATGCTGAGTGGGAAATGGGATTCCTATAACCCGAAGCGTGCAGTGGCATTATGATTCAATTATCACCTCAGTTGCAGGGGAAGAAAGGCCTACTTCAGCAAGTGCCTTGGGTGCTGTACCTGACCTCCACGGTCGTGGTGACTGCAAGGCTTGCGTCGTGTTCAGAAAATCAGACGGCTTCTCCAGTGACACTAAAAACAAAACAAAACATCTTTATTTTACTTATAAGCAGCAAGGCAGATAGGGCTGTGTAAAATAGAGGCAGAATTTAATTGAGTAGGTGCAAAATTACTGTGTAAGTTCCATTCTCAGACTTGCCAATACATTTGTGTAAAAGTTAGGCTTTGAGTGTGGCAGCGGGTGCGTCAAGACTTGGAATTGAATTATGTGTGTGGGTTCAAGAAAAGCTGGGATATTACACCCAAGGTCTCTCTGAGCCATCCTTGCTGGAGGAAGCAGCCTCCTCTCCCTGCCTGTGGAATCTTCCTTTGTTTGAAGACCTTTTAATAACTTCACATGCTTGAGCTCCCTGATAAGGTGATGTCTAAGACTCTCAGGGCTCACTCCCATCACCTGTTAGTGCATGAGACCCATAATTAGGGTCACAAATGTCAAGTATGTTCCACAGGGAGAAATGCAAAGTCCCATCCAGAAGGACATGGTTTATAGGAGAGAGAGAAAAAAAAAGAGAAAAGGAAGACAAATGATAAAAATAATAATTCACCAATTCAAAGTACTAGAAACATGGGTAAATGTAGCACATGAATCCTAAGAACATTACACCACAGCGCACAGAATTCAACACAGAATAAGGCTGACTCCCTCCATGTGAGAGCACTCACAGAGATTCTAGTGGAATGTGCTGACTTGGGCACCATGGAGCAGCTCTCACAGTTTGCTTGGCTGGCGGAGTGAATTTGAACTTAATGATGGCTCACATCTGAAGAGGCCAAACTCTCCTGCTCTCTGTGATGGACTTGTTACTTGTTAAGGGAAATCTCTGCATCCCACAGACACCCTCTTCCACCACACCTGGGACACCGCCTTGGTTGAACTTGGTGAGCAGGCATGGCAAGAACCCTAAATGTCTTAATGAGACACATGTGTGACAAAGAGTAAATAATAAACCCCATGAAATGTTGAGGCCTGTGCCTTGGCTGTGGTCTGAAGCATTTTGGAGCATTTCTTCCAAGTGAAAGAAAAGTTGTTATTTCATCTATTACCTACCGCTAAAAAATGGACACGGTATTGAGAAAATGTCTTTGGAGGCAATGGATATCACATTTGAGAGTGCTGTCTCAACCCATTTATTAACCAACAAAGCTCCAAGGTAAGTGTCTGGGGCCACATGGACACATATAAAAGCATAATTGAATATCTGTTTTCAGGAGCTTCTGGCAAGCCCAAATGAGAATCACAATGTAAATATCGAGGACTTGGGAGAAAAGCCATGTTCTATTTTGCATATAATTATTATTTGAAGAATTGGCTCTTATTTTGCTATGCTACTGAGCTTTGTCAAGGCAAAATGAGAACTTCTTGACCACTTGGCCTGAGCTGTTCATGAGTTGGCTATGCACCGACACACCAGACCATAAGGCGGGAGGAGAGTAAGATTGAGCAACTCCAGAAGCAGATTTCATGAGCAGGTGACTGCTAAGGACTCCGATTGCATCTTCTCCCTCTCCATCTTTTCTTCCCATAATTTAATTTACACTTATGACCTGATTGGGAGTTGCCTATGGTGGCTGGTTTGCAGATAGTTTGTGATTGCTGGCACCAGCCATAAGTGGATGCTACTGCCTCACTCAAGGGTGGTCCTGAAGAACAAAGGAAAAAGGATAGCTTCCCAGTGGACAATACTTGAAGCAGTAAAATTTAGTTTTTCATTTTTTCTGCACAACAGATAGCCAGAAGGACAGATCTACACAGATTCACATGCAGTGCTGAGTAGATGTTCAGAGGCTGGGAAAGAATGGGATTGGGTAACTAGCTACAGACTGAAGAAGAAATGTGTAAATGGACCTCTCAGAATGAACACAGGGTGGGGCGTACCTGTGTCTCATGTGAATGTTCCCTGAAGGTCATCTGCTACCCAGGAGACTTTCAGGAATCAGGCAGACATGATGACACATTTAGTGGGTGTGCTGGAAGGCTCTAGGGTGTTTGCTCAATGGGCCCAGGTATAAAGTGGCTAAGGCAGTGGTGATAGGAGCAATTCACAGGCTCAGCAGCATTAACTTCCCAGGGAAACCACTCAGGGACATGGTAGGGCAAACAAATTGCAACACTGATCCCCACCAATTACTGCCTTGTCCTTACTGGAAAAGAAACACTCATTCTAGATATTTATTTTCTTTCCATAATGATAATATTTCTGCCAGTCCTACTATTCTTGAATTTGGAATGCCATATTCACTATCATTTTATCTCACACAACACTGCTTCAATCCAGGAACTCAATTCACAACCAAAGGGGTGTGGCAATACGCTCATGCCCATGAAATGTATACAACCCCTTATGTAGCCCAGCCCTTAAAAGCAATTGGCTTGATATAATGGCAGAATGGCCTGAGGAGACTCAATTGCGGCATTGTGGAAGTTGTACATGCTTTGAAGCAGGAATCAGTAAACAGAATACAGAAGACTGGAAATCAAAGACATAATTGGAAATGGTTCTTCTCGTATTCCTTCTGCAGGATGTTTTGCTTCTCCCTCCAGAACTTTGTGCTTTGCTGGTTGGGAGATACTAGTTCCAAAGGGAGAAGGGCTTCTGCTGGAGAAAATAAGGCTGTATCCATTGAATGATACAGTGAGGCTTTATTCTGTCATTTGAGTCTTCTTATTCCACTCTAAAGAATAGAGTAACTGTCCTGGCTGATCACTAAGCAGAAATTGTTTTTCTGCTCACAAGGAGGGTAGGAAGAACCGTGTCCCCCTAAAAACCCAGGAGATGCTCTTGAGTGCCTCTCGGCTCTGCCGTGTACAATAGAAAATGTTAGTGGACAATTTTGTGGGCTAGATTATATCCCCCTACACTAAAGTCCTAACCCCCAATACCTGAGAATGTGATCTTATTTAGGAGTACAGGCTTTGCAAATGTAATCAAGGGTAGATGAGCTGGATAAGGGTGGGCTCGGATCTATGTGGTTATTGTCCTTATAAGAAAGAGAGAAGAGACACAGACACACACAGAAAGAGTGCCATGTGGCAGTGAAGGCAGAGACTGGAATGACACAGCAACAAGGCCATGCCAGCGACATCAGAGCTAGGAGAAGGGGATGGGGAAGCGCTTCTTCCAGAACATCCAGAAGGAATGGACTCTGCAGACATCGTGATTTTGGACTTCCAGCCTCTAGAATTGTGACAGAAAAAATTTGTTTTTTAAGCTGCCATCCAGTTTGTGGTAATTTACTTTGGCAACCTTTGGAAGTGGATATGGACAATAACAGCAATGCCACAAAAGCAGGACTGCTAAGGACTCGGACCCTTCAGGAATTAAGGTTTGGGTCACCTGCAGAAAAAGAATCCCCAACTAGTTTAGATAAATATGAGCTATGATCCTGTGGCCAGTTACAGAAATGAGGACTGTAACAGCTAGCCATATTTTCTTCTTTATAAATATGTGTGTGCACACATGTGTGCACATATATGCATGTGTGGGCATGCATGTTGTAAACTAAAGATAAAATCCAGGCTGGGCACGGTGGCTCATGCCTGTAAGCCCAACACTTTTGGAGGCCAAGGCAGGTGGATCACCTGAGGTCAGGAGTTTGAGACCAGACTGACCAACATGGTGAAACCCCATTCTACTAAAGCTAGATATGGTGGCTCACACCTGTAGTCCCAGCAACTTGGGAAGCTGAGGCATGAGAATCGCCTGAACTGGGGAGGCGAAGTTTGCAGTGAGCAGAGATCAAGCCACTGCACTGCAGCCTAGGCCACAGAGCAAGACTCTGTCTAAAATAAATAAAAATAAAATCCAGACTCTCTGACCTATTGAATAGACCCCTTGTGGCCAAGGAGACCCCAAGAGAAACATTAAAACTGAGTTCCTGGCCATAACTGGACGGGAGGTCACAGGTATACCTTGTTATACTTCCTCCCTTTTATGGTTTAGTTACAACAGCCAGCATTAGTGTTTCATTTTATTTTATTTATTTATTTATTTACTTATTTATTTATTTATTTATTGAGATGGAGTCTTGCTCTGTAGCCCAGGTTAGAGTGCAGTGGTGTGACCTTGGCTCACTGCAACCTCCACCTCCCCGGTCCTGGTTCAAGCAATTCTCCTGCCTCAGCTTCCCATGTAGCTGGGACTACAGGCACAAGCCACCACACCCAGCTCATTTTTGTATTTTTAATAGAGACGGGGTTTCACCACATTGGCCAGGCTGATCTTGAACTCCTGACCTTGTGATCTACCCACTTCAGCCTCCCAAAGTGTTGGGATTACAGGCGTGAGCCAGCATTAATGTTAAAATAGAGATTGTAAGCATGACACAGCAGACTCTTTGTGGCCATACCAGATTATAAACAGCACCTACCATGCCAGGCAAGAGGCAAGTCACAATCCCTACACTTAAAGGGTAAACTATGTTCTAACAGCCACACGGTTTTTCTTTTTCTCTAGCAGCTAAACAAGCCCTAGCCTCAAGGTAAGCAGTATTAAAACAATTCATCCCGCTCGCAGACAGACACTCACTCATAAACCCGTTCCACCAGCCATAGTTATAGCTTCAATTGGACAAGAGACTGATTTCAGTAACTTTCTCCTGATGAGAGCCCACCAATCATGGACTGGTTCTGGCTGCTTTACAGAGGCTCCGCACTCAAGAGCCTCTGTGTCCTGAAAAAACCTGTTGACATATAGGGCTTAACTGTAACTAATTTAAATGTTAAGTCTCCACCCCAAAGTGAATCTGGGTTGTATATTACATGCATGTTTGTTCACTAGGCATGCATCAGGACCACCTTCATGAATATTCATAGCTCCTCCTGTAACTTGTTGAATGTGTGTGTCTAGCCAACCTATTCAGAATGAAGCCTCTACCCCAACCCCTTCTCCTTCAAAGTGCCTGTCTCTGGGTTTCAGCCAGAGGCATGCTTCCCAGCCTGCAGGATGGCCACCTTGCAGGATGCAATTCTTTATAAGAAATAAAGTCTCCTTTCCCTTTCTGAATTTAAAAATTGTGGGGTTTTTTTAGTTAACAATGTCCATTTAAACTTTTCAAATAGAGGGTTTGCACATGTTTGGCAATGTAAAGTGCAGGCATATTTAATGAACAGGTGTCAGAAATTAGCATCAATTTTACCAGGTGACTACCCAACAGGGAACAAGGAAGGTGTCTCTGCCATTTTCATGGAGCCACTAATTGGCTCACTCATTGCAAATGCTGAGCAAGACTTCATCCTCACTCACCTCATCCTGAACCAGCCTGGCAGAGTTCTTGTCCCATTCAGAGATAGCGCTCTACATCCTGAGTGACAGGATCATCCCTGCCCTTATAAGCCCTTCGTGGATTCCATAACGTGGCTCCTAAGAGCCTCTCTCATCTTCTGTCTCCACTACAAGCCCTCTCGCCTTCATAGCATGAACTCCTCCAGTCATGTGTAATCTGCGATTATCAGGAATTTTGATTTTTACCCATGGCTGTTTCCTCTTACACTGCTTGCCTCCACTTACCCAGAAACCCGTCAGTCTCTAAATGCTCTGCTCATGTGTAATAGCTTCCCTAAACTCCTGGACATCTCTAACCCATTAATATCATGTAGTTTACACTTCATTCCTGCCCACTCATTTTTTGAGATTTTGGTTAGCCCTAAAGATTTCTTCCATCTGGCTTGAAATTCTTACTTCTTTCTCCTTTTCCCATTCAAATTGATAGGTTACTAAGTCACATTTGCTTTTCTCCTACATATTCTTATTGTTATGCCCTGTGATTCTTACTGCTGCTGTAGCATTATTTCTACAATTGCAAGGGCTGCTACCTGTAATTGCAAAGATGAGGACACATGATAAGTCCTTACTAGACTCCAGACCCTATGCTAAGTACTTATCATGCATTACCTCCACCATTTAATCCCCACTGTGAGAGAAGAGTTATCCTTATTCTCATTTTACTTGTAGAAAACTGAGGCTGTGGAAACAGGCTTATGGAAGTTAAGCAATTTCCCCATAGATGGCTTACTGAAAAATCCTGTTCCTTAAAGTTCTTTTTTTTTAAAATTTTTTGCCAAATTCAATCCTCAAAATAGAGGAATGATCCTCTTTCCTTCAAGAGATTTTGATATCGGAAAGCACTGGCTCATGCAAAGTTCCATTTTCAGATTCATTGGCGAGCTGGTTGGTGGGAACAAGCCTTCAACTGAATCAAAGCTCAGTGATTTCAAAGTGGAGTTGGGCAGAGCCTAGGCTTTTTGTGAGGGTGCTTGGTGTCACTATTAAGGCCAGACAAGGGAGCGGGTGAGTGTGAGGGAGTGAGTGAGGCCTGAGTTTTAGCCAAAACAGCTATCTTTTTGTCTATGTATATGTGTATGTCTGTAAGTGCATAAGCACGTATATGCATATGTGTACATGTATATGATACACATGGATACACGCTCGTGTATATGCACCTGTGTATGTATTCACATGTGTATTTGCATACACATTTGTACATGTATGTGTATATGCATGTATATTTATACGTGTATAGTGGGTAACTTTTCATTTCCCAGCAGATGCTTTAGAAACATAGTTTGAGATTCACTGCTTTAAGACCACATACGATGAAAGACAAAAAGGAAAAGTAAACAGAGTCAGGGAGGTTAAATCTATAATCAAAGACAACACGAGTATTTAATGTCAGCTACTTGAGCTCCAGTTTCCCCTTGTGGTGACATGCTTGTTCCCTGGGGTCTTCTCTCTCTAAGGCCGGCGCGGGAACTCCTTGGGGAACTGGATGAGTCACTGGCATCTTTCAGTCCTGGGGCTGGGCGGAGCTGTGGCTCTGAGACTTAGGAACTCTTCAGCCTCTGACCTCATGGGCTGGAGCTGGCCCTATCCCTGCCACTCAGAGTCTGTGACATCTCCTCACACCCCTCCTGCTGCAGCAGGGCGGCTACCGTGCTGCTCTCCAGCCAGCCTGGGGACTATGGTCTCTTAGGGCTTCAATGAAGGACACACATTTTATCCCCTGGATAGGTTTTATGACTTTGTTCATTATTTACAGGCCAAGTCCAGAAGTCCCTGAAAGCACAGTCCCAATCTGCAACCTTGCTCTTAAATTATGATCTTATTAAGAAATAGATCCCACACAACTGGCACAAGGATGCCAGAAGCCAGTATTTCCAGTTAGTAAATGTTTAGACTTATTTTCTCTTACCAAAATGTGCCTCTGAAAGCCCCCAGGAGAAGATAAAATAAAGAAATGAAAATGAAATATGCAGCCAGCAATGAGGATGATTCTGTTACCTCAACTATGCCTAAGATAGCCTGACCTTTAGCTGGAAATGGCCAGTCCCTTTTGGACCACAAGGCAGAGAGAACCATAAGGCAGGGGCTTCGTGAGGAGGGTGGAGATGAGGTGAGGCTCGCCAAGGCCTGCCTGCCATCCCATCGCTCTGGGGTGATGGGAGGTTCTATCCTGTTTCGGAAATTAGCACGCTAAGCCTTTGGAATCCTCTAGGTCTCTCCCAGATCGCAGCCTGTCTGGTGGTGGTCCTCAAGCAGCTCTACCTTCTTAATGGGAAGAGCAGCACTCAGGCAATATGACTTCCTCCAGCTTCAAAGAGCAAACAAAACTTCAAAGGCTGATGCAGACTTTCCTTTTCTTTTTAGCAGATCACTAATTTCAAACATTTGTAAATATATATTAATATTTGTTCTAGTCCTGATCTGAATAGAACTTTTTGCATGATAAAATGCATAAACCTCATCCTAGAAATAAATGAGCATTCTGGATAAATATTTTAGTATTTTTATACTGTTTATTTTATTTATTTTTTTTTTCTTTTGAGACAGTTTGCTTTGTCGCCCAGGCTGGAATGCAGTGGCGAGATCTTGGCTCACTGCTGCCGCCACCTCCCAGGCTCATGTGATTCTCCTGCCTCAGCTTCCCAAGTAGCTGGGATTACAGGTGCACGCCACCACGCCCAGCTAATTTTTGTAGTAGAGACAGGGTTTTGCCATGTTGGCCAGGCTGGTCTTGAACTCCTGACCTCAAGTGATCCACCTTGGCCTCCCAAAGTGCTGGGATTACAGGCATAAGCCACCACGCCTAGCCTTTATAAAGTATTTTAATGGGCTAAGAATTCTTCCAAACCTCACCTGAGCACCTGCTCTGCTGACTCCTGACAACTCCAACTGGGTCCCCAGGACTAGACAAGAATTTCAAGCTTCCTTTAGCAGCTATGTTGCTCTTTGCACCCACGCCTGCAACTGTTTAATCAATTTTTTTTCTGTGAAGCTTTCTACTGTATGTCAGTCTTCGAATTGGCTTCCTAGAAATCTGGAAGATCCCTTGCAGCAAGAATAGCTAAAGTTAAAAGTATAACGTAGTAGAAAAGGAATGGAAGCCGTAGTAGGTGTAGATTGAATTTTTGCTGATGTTTATAATTATTTGCAATTACTCATGTCATTTTCATCCTTTTACGAGATCATGGCCCCATTTCATAGGGGAGAAAACCAGGAGTAAGACAGTAAACAGATCTGCCCAAAAGCTGACAACCAACCCAGTCAAGGCTCAAGGTCTTACTTAGACTCCATTTGTTTCCTAAACCAAATGTTCCTGCTCTTTCCCTCACATCACAAGGGCATGAGAAGGATGCTTATAAATCACCACTAACTTATGGGGTGGAGAGGAGAAACGAACGCACAGACAAACATGCAGATTCACCTGCACACACTGTACATACCTGCCCTGGACTCTCTCCTTGCTCTGGAGCCAAGGATAACACAGAGGACAGTGAGGTTTTAGTTCCAAGCACCTCTGTGCCTGGGGACAGGCAGCACCTTAAAAATGTGATGAGGCAATTTGAATGTGAAATGTGAGGGTGCTTTCCCTAAAGCATCCTTTGTGTCCCATCAGCAGTTGCTCTGAGGATGCAATCGGCTTATGTTTTCTCCTGCTCTTTTCAGTCACTCCAGACATGTCTTCCTCCCTGTGTAAGGAAACATGGAAGCGTTGCCAGTTTAAAAAAAATTGTTAACAAACCTACAAATTGCATATGCTTGCTTGAGAGGCCATTACTGATAAATTGGCTCTAGAAATTCTAGAATAGGAGCATTGATACAGTTATGAAACCAAGACTCCTGAGCATAATACTCTAACTTTTTGTTAACAGAAGAAAAAAGCTTTGAGTCAGCCTTCAAAGTCTTTTCAGTTTGTGCCTTTAAACTTTATGGTGAGGGCGGGAAGAGCAAAATCTACTAGTCAAGCAGAGACCTTGTCTGATTTCTTTCCACAGACTCGGAAACTGGGTAGAAATGAACCGCCTTGAAAGACAAGAAGCAATTGCAATTCCGTGAGTACCAGCCTTACATCCCCATTATTTGTGTACTGAGAAAGGTGACAGCAGCCTTCCAGCGCCTTGGTATTCAGGCTAGCAAATTCCAAGGCAGGAATGCTGAATGAGGCAGAACTTCCTCGGAAAATTGTCGAATCAGTACATTTCAATGAAACAGCCCCCAGAGGCATAATATGTAGTGATTTCAGCCTGCATTATTTATTGAGTCATCAGGAGTTTGTGGTTTCACATTTTATTAATACGGCACCAGGTCATCTGAGGAAGTTGTAGCCACAGGAAATTTTCCCAGAAGCACATTTTCACATTATCAACAGTGCATGTCGAGGACCAAACAGAGTCCCCACTATATCTCTGGGGAGAGATAGAAAATGCCACATTTTATACAAGCCATCTCTCTCTAAGTCAAATGGCAGTAAAACCTGTATCTACTTTAATTCTTTTATTGATAATCTTGTAGTCCTTATTCTGTGCCTTCTGAATTATGCAGATCTGGGGCAACTGCAATCTCTAGGACCTAAGGTAGATTTGGGCACTTAAATGAGTCCCTGCTGTTTCATTCATAAAGTGACCTTCGGATGTCTGGCATCAAGGAATACTTTCAGCATTGAGAATGTAGAAACAAGATCATACAAAATCTACATCCAAAGCAATTTGAAAAGGGAATCAATGTATAGTATCAGGTTTCAATAAGATACAATTTAGCTATTTTCCAAACAAAAGGAAAACTCAATATTTATTATTTTTCTCTCCTATATTACATTACATACTATTTTAAGATAATCACAAGTACAGAACAAACCACCATCAGATGTTCTTCTTAAAGAGATTGCTAGGGATTTGGGCTAGAGATTTGATAATCTCAATTATTAATATTTTCTATAAATTTGTGTTTATTGATACCATAACATTTTACAATGCCATTTAAGAGATCAAACAAGAAGTAAAGTTGTTAAGAATACTTTTACTATGTTAGATATTGATAAGATAGAGATAGTTAGATAGAACATATAGTCATGAACCGTATGACAACATTTCAACCAACAATGGATCACATACATGATGGTGATCCCATAAGATTATAATGGAGTATATATAGAAACCTAACATATGGCACTTGTTATTGGCATTGCAGATCAAGTAGGGGAAATGACTGATATTTATTAACAATGCTGGGGCATTTGGTTTTCCATATAAAAATATATATATGAAATAAGTATATAATACAAATATATATAATATGTATATATAATAAATATATAATATACATAAAATAATATACATATGTATCATCTAGGTTTGTGTACATATACCCTATTATGTTTACACAATGACAAAATTGCCTAATGCATTTATCAGAATGTCTTCTCATTATTAAATGGTGCAGGACTGTATATAAATATATAGACATATCGCATGGGCAATAACTTTCTCATGCATGGCTGAGAACAGGGCTCTGGGGCCAGATTTTTATTCAATTCCTGGCTTCGCCAGCTGTGTGGCCTTGCCTGGGATGACTTGCCTTTCCATTCTGAGCCTCAGGTTCCTCATTTGTAAACTGGAGATATTTCTAGTACGTACTTCCTTTGTTTATAACAGCTAGCACAGTACCTGACATATGTTAAGTGCTAATTATGTGTTCTTTATTATTTCTAGGTGCTTATTATCAGTTTTTTTTTGGAGCTCAAATGCACAGGACATTAAGCATACCACCCAGGTCAAGGCTTCTCATTAACTTGAGAACAGGCTCTTTCATTTCCTATATTTTATGTCCCTGTATTAGTCTGTTCTCCCATTGCTATGAAGAAATCCCTGAGGCTGGGTAATTTATAAAGAAAACAGGTTTAATTGGCTCACAGTTCTGCAGGCTGTTCAGGAAGCATGATGCTGGTGTCTGCTTGGCTTCTGGTGAGGCCTCAGAAAACTTACACTCATGGAGGGAAGTGAAGGGGGAACAGGAACATCACATGGCCAGAGCAGGAGGAAGAGAGAGAGCCAAGGGGGAGGTGCCACACACTTTTCAACAACCAGATCTTGCAAGTACTTACTCACTGTCATGGGAACAGCGCCAAGGGGATAGTGCTAAATCATTCATGAGCAACCATACCCATGATCCAGTTACCTTCCACCAAGCCCCATCTCCAATATTGGGAATTACAGTTCGACATGAGATTTGGGCAGGTGCACAGATTCAAACTGTATCGGTCCCCATCTCCTACTTCATTCTACCCCCAACCACAGGCTTCATCTTAATTTAGTTTAATTTAATAGTTGGTATGCACTGTTTCCTTGTAGGTGACATTGTAAAATATGTAGACCTGCTTTGTATGCATACTTTTTAAATTACATAAATGGAATTTTGCTTCTTTGTTTTTCCCTCAGATAAGTCTTTTAAAGATATTCTTGTTGCTGTGTGCACACCGTGTCGGAATCATGCATTCACCATATTTTACATGTCTATTACCACAGTTGTTGGTTGAATTGTGTCCCCCCAAAAATATGTTGAAGTCATAACTCCCAAGACCTATGAATGTGTCCTTATTGGTAAATAGGGTCTCTGCAGATGTAATTAAACTAAGATGAGTTTTTACTGTACTAAAATCCAAATCCTAAATTCCTAAATTCAAAGACTTTTGTTCTTATAAGATAAGAGAAATGTGAAGACATAGAAGGTCCTATAAAGATGGAGGCAGGGACTGGAGTCATGGTGCTACAAAGCAGGGAATGTTAAGGATGGCTTCCAGCCACCAGGAATTGAATGACACAAGAAATACTTCTTCTCTAGAAACTTCAGAGGGAGAATGGCCCTGCCAAAAACTTGATTTCAGATGTCTCATCTTTATAACTGAGAGAAAATTATTTTGTTTTAAGACACTCAATTCAAGACAGTTTGTTATAGCAACCCCAGAAAACTAGTACAAAGTCTCCAACTGTTTTTATAGAACTATCTATTTCTTCGTTTAATTCTTTCAATATTTTTTTCATATATTTTGGGGCTCTACTGTTTGATACATATATATTTACAATTATATCTCCTTGGTGAAGTGATCTTTTAAATCATTATTTACCTTTTTTGTCTCTTGCAACAGTTTTGAATTAAAATCTATTTTATGATATATTAGTGTAGCCACTCTAGCTCTATTTGCATGGACTCTCTTCTTACATTCTTCATTTTCAACCTATAATATTTGTGTCTTTGGCTTTAAAATGAGCCTCTTTTAGACACCATATAGTTGGATCATTTAAACAAAATCTGTTCTGCCAGTCTCTGTCTTTTAACTAGTGAGTTTAATCTATTTGCATTTAAAGTGATTACTGGTGAGAAAAAGTTTACTCCTGACAATTTTTAATTTAGTTCCTGCATGTCTTGTATCTCTTTGCTCACTGATAACCTTCAATACTGCTTTCTTTGTGTTAGATTGATTTTTTCTAGTGTGTCATTTTAATTCCCACCTCATTTCCTTTTATGTGTATTTTTAAATATTTTGGTAGTGGTTACTATGGGATTACATTTAGTATCTGAAATTCAAAATAATCTAGTGTGAGTTGATATCAAATTAGCTTCAAGAGAATACAAAAACTCTGTTCTTGTACAGTTCAGTGTCCCCCTTTATGTTGTCACAAATAACATTTTTATACATTGCATGATTATTAACACAAAGTTATAAGTATATGTATGCATTTGTTTTTAAAATAACAGGAAATAAAAAGGAATTATAATTTAAAAATTTGGTAATACTGGCTTATATATTTACCTATATCATTACTTTTACCAGGGCTCTTTATTTCTTTGTATGTCTTTAAATTCCTGCCCAGTTTCTTTTTCTTTCAGCCTGAAGTATTCTATTCAGCATTTCTTATAGGGCAGGCCTCCTAGTGACACTTCTTCAGCTTTTGTTTATGTGGGAATATATTAATTTCTCATTTCCTTTCAATGATAGTTTGCTGGATTTAGAATTCTTGGTTAACAGTTTTATTTTAAGCACTTTAAATATGTCATCTCACTGGATTTTACCCTCCACAATTTCTTATGCCTTAATTTTTCTTCATTATTTTTTCTTTCTGCTCTTCAAGCTAATTTCAATTGTCCCATCTTAAAATTCGCTGATTCTTTCATGCCTGCTCAAATCTACTAGCGAACCTCTCTAGTTAATTATTTATTTCAGTTATCATGATTTTCAGGCTCAGAATGTCTACTTGGTTCATTTTTTATAATATCTATTGCTTTGTTGCCATTCTCTATTTTTTCATACATAATTCTCCTGGTTTCCTTTGTCCACAATTTACTTCAGCTCTTTGAGCATATTTTAGACAGTTTATTTAATTTCATTGTTTAATGAATCCAATATTAGGGCTTTATCATTGATGGTTTCTGTTTTTTCTTTTTTTGTGTGTGAATAGGCCATACTTTCCTCCTTTGTATGCCTTTTGATGTTTGTTGCTGTTGATGCTGAAAACTTGACACTTTGAATATTATAATATTGTAACTATGATAATCAGATCCCTCCCCTTCCCCAGGGTTTGTTGATGGTGATAGTAAAGAGCCGCATCTTGTTTTGTTATTTTTGCAAACTATTTTTGTCAAGACTGTATTCATTATTGTACATAGTCTTGCAATCTGTTTCATTATTTCCTCATTTAACCTGTGACCTGACAGAGATTTCCTTAAATGCCTGGAGCCAAAACAAAACAAAACAAAAAATTTAAAGAAAAAAACACCTATTTTGGTCTTTTCATATTGGCCCTGAGCTGGTACAATATTTCATTGTTCAGACAGGCCACTTATAACTCAGCCTTAGCTTTCATAAAGTTCCATGCCAAAAGATACCCAGAGTTGCAAGTCTAGGGCACTGTCACTTCTTTCCATGAGGGTGTATTTATCTATGGACATAGACTTTGCACTCCAGATTACTCATTATGTGCAGTGCTCTTATTTCTTCAAAAGTCTACCTCATTAGCCACCTCATTCCCAGACGTTTAGGCCCATCTGCTATTTGCCTCATCCTCCATCACTTGTCTTAGGTGGCTATGGGGAGCCCTCCAAATACCTTCATCAGATGCTACCTGAAAGTCCACTCCAGCAGAAGGGGATGAAACGATGGTCAGCCTCTGTGCTGGTCTCTCAGGGAATTGCCACATATGTCAAAATCTACAGCTACAATTTATTTTTAGAACAAGGCTATAGTCCCCTACCTACCACCCAGGCAGTGACACCAGCAAGCCACATCATAAATTCATGTTGTGATTCTCAGGGCCACTGCTGATCTGGGGAGTAAAGAATGGTAGGTGGGTCAGAAAAAAGGCTGCAGTTTTTTCTTACTGAAATTCAGCTTTCTCTTTTTTTAGATGCTCTCTGACTCTTGTAAGTATAAGTGTTTTTAGATACTTTTCTCTTTTTTATATACTCTCTGACTCTTGTAAGTATAGAATTACATTGCAGAAATTTAGTAAAAGTTGATTCTGCCAGTTTTTCCAGGATTAATGGTGGCTTCAGTGGAGGAACCAATTCTTGGAGTTCTCTATTTAATTAGTCCTATCATGTAACCACACTCCTAATCTTTTAAAGTGAAGAGTTGTAGAAATGAACAAAGGTAACATAAAATTTATTGACTTTCTCATTTCTCTTTTCCCTAAAATCTTCCTGTCTAAAGCAAAAATAATCATGGATTTTGTGTCTAAAGCATAAGTAAAATTATAGGGTATAAAAATAGTACACAGGTTAGAGAAAGGATCAGAGATATCTATCTATACAGATAGATAGACATACATACACTCACACATTTTTATAATATGTAATTTTAATTTTTTCCCTTTCTTATCATTGTATATGTGATGTTTTTGCAACCCAGTTTTTTGTCACTTACTGTGTGTTAAAGGATATGAACCAATCATAATATTTGTAATGACTTAATGGTAATCCCTCTGTGTGTCAATGAAAATTTATTCACAGATAAAAGCCTCCTGGCTAACTAATTTAAGCAGAGAAGAACTTTGCACAAGGCATTAAATTGCTTAATCTATGACAGGGCTGAGGAGACAGCTGGACTTAATGTCTAGAAATGACAGCCAAAGACAGCCTGCACCACTAAAAGCCCAGGAGAGTTGCTTCTCTAGAATTAGCATTAGGCCACTTGTATTAGTCACAGTTATCCTGAGAGTAATATATATATATATATATGCGTATATATGATATATATGCATATATATGTATATATGTATATATATATTATATATAATATATACACACAATATTTATATACATACATAATATATATGTATAATATATATACATATATAATATATATGTATAATATATATACATATATATGTATATATATAAAATATACATATATATTATATATGTATATACATACATATATAATATTATTTATAATATATATTATGTATATATATTATGTGTATATATATTGTGTATATATTATATATTGTATATAAATATTGTGTATATATATTATATATATAATATATATGCACATATACATATATTATGTATATATTATATATAATATATATAATTTATAATATATAATATGTATATATATACATATAATATACATATATTATGTATATATTATATATGTATACATACATATATAATATACATATGTATGTATATATGTAATAATATGTATGTATATATAATATACCTATGTATGTATGCAATATGTATGTATTATATATGTAACATATATGTGATATATATGTAAGATTACATATATGACATATATGTATATATATGTATATGTATATACATATATACATACATAATATATATTATATATACATATATAATTATATATGTACATATATTACTCTCAGTATAACTGTTACTAATACAAGTGTGTAGTATATATATACATATGTATATTTATATATATAAATATATATGTATACACACACACATATATATAACACACATACACATATATTACATATATATAAAATAAGGATTTGTCTTGCACAATTTTGGCAACTGGCAAGTTCAAAGTTCTAATCTGAAGTAAAGGCCAGTAGGTTTAAGATCCAGAAGAACAGATGGTACAAATGAAGTCGAAAAGCAGTCTTTTGGAAAATTAGCCATTACTCAAGGATGGTTTGTCTTTTGTTCTGTTCAAGAATTCAAATGATTGGATAAGTCCCAACTACATTACAGAAGGCAATACACTTTACCAATTGAAATGTTAAGTGTCATCTCCAAATACCCTCCCAGAAACAACCAGAATAATGTTTAACTAAATATCTGGGCACCCTATGGCACAGTTAAGTTGACACAAAATTAATTATCATAAGCATCCCTTGTCAATTTGACAACCATGAACATCTTGAAGAGACAATAACAAGATCCTACTTCAGCCTAACATGGTGCAAACATCCTGGGTACAACCAAAAACACACTGAATATTTTCCTAGAAAAGGAGGCAAAGTCATTGGATGTTGTTTATATTTTTCCTTTATATCCCAAAACTTAAATATCATGTTGTAAAATAACAATATTTAAATACTATGAAAGAAAGTCAATACATGTTATATTACATAATAAGGGAATAAGAGTGAGAACAAAACAAAATATATATATACACACTCACAAACAGAGACACACACAGGCATATAAATAATAAATTAAGAAAGAAATAGCCAGGCACGGTGGCTCACGCCTGTAATCCCAGCACTTTGGGAAGCCAAGGCAGGTGTATCACCTGAAGTTAGGAGTTCAAGTCCAGCCTGGCCAACATGGCAAAACCCCCTCTCTGCTAAAGTCCAAAAATTAGCCAGGCATGGTGGCGCACACCTGTAATCCTAGCTACTCAGGAGGCTGAGGTGGGAGAACCACTTGAACCCAGGAGGCAGAGGTTGCATTGAGCCAAGATTGTGCCACTGCACTCCAGTCTGAATGACAGAGTAGGAGTCTGCCTCGAAAAAAAAGTAAAAACAACAACAACAAATACTCATGACAATTACAATCCTTGTTTCTGTAACTGGTTATGTGGTTGTAGCTGGTATTTATAGCTACCTTCCTCCACTACCCATTCTGTATTCACTTTGCCTTCAGCAAGCACCTCAGCTTGTTGTAACTCTTTTCTTAGGGGGATGACTCAAACATTCATTCCTGGAGAGTCATCTGAAACATTATATTGGGTTGTAGTTTTTCTTCTGATTTTAATCACAGGGCATGGTAATACTAAGAGATTCCTTAAGGGATCTTATGAATTCTAGATATACTTTTCCTTATCTCCATTGTGGAGCAGCAGTCTAATTCCCCCTTGGTAATCCAGCCAGACCAGTATCAATCATCCCAGCCAGCATGATAACTTTCTTTGCCAGTGAATTTAAAGGCATGAGGATCCCCAAATGACTGGGTGGCACTCTTAACTTCAAGTTCAATGGAATCATTTTGTCTCCTGGTGGAAGTATTCCTCCCTTTGGAACTAAGACCCCTAGGCAAGCAGAGTATAAAGTCATGGGAACAGGAAGCAAACATTCTGTTAATGGGCACTACGGGCAATGGTGAGTGGTGTCACTCCCATATCCAGCCCTTGATTCTTGGACCTATGAATCTGAGAGATGAATCTGGCCTATGAATCTGGCCAATGAATTCTGGGACCTATGAATCTGGGAGAAACAGCACCATGTGTTGGACACTGATTTAAAGCATATACAGCCTCTGTAGTACCTTGTCCCAGGCCTGCAAGGTATTGCCATCTAGCTGACATTGTGACTGAGTCTTCAAAGAGCCATTCCACCATCCTATCAAATGTACTTTTTTAGGATAGGGGGAAACATAGTAAGGCCAATGAATTCCATGAGCATGAGCCCATTGCTGCACTTTGTTTGCTATGAAGTGAGTTCCTTGATCAGCAACAATGCTGTGTGGAATAATGTAACAGTGACTAATGTGTTCTGTAAGTCCACAGATTGTAGTTTTAGTAGAAGCGTTGCATACAAGGACAGGGAATACATATTCAGAGTAAGTGCATCTTCCAGTAGAAACAAACCTCTGCTTTTCCCATAATGGAGGCAATCAAATGTAATTAACCTGCCCCAGGTTGCTGACTGATCATCCTAGAGAATGATGCAGTATCAAGTAATCAGTGCTTTTTCCGCTGCTGGCTGATTGAGCATTCAGCAGTGGCCATAGTCAGGTCAACCTTGGTGAGTGGAGGTCCATGTTGCCAAGCCCATGCATAACCCCAATCTCTGCCACAGTGGCCATTTTGTTAAAGAGGCCATTAGACTATGACAAATGTGGATGGGAAAGAAACTGACTGCATCCACAGAATGAGTCATCCTATCCATTTTATTACTAAAATCTTGGTAAGCATTTACATGAGACACAAATATCTTCCTGTTGTTCTCCCATTCGAAGAGGTACACATACCCCTTCTCCATACTTCCTTTTAACCAATACTCCTATCTTGTTCTTCCAAGGACCTGACCATTAAACCAAACCACTCACCACAGCTGATAAATCAGTATAAAATCTCATTGCTGGCCATTTCTCCTTGTAAACAAAGTGAACAACCAGGTGTGCTGCTTGAAGTTTTGCCCACGAGGGGATTTTTCTTTATCAGTGTTCTTCAGTTCTGCAGGAATGATCCAGAGAGGGGCTGCAGTGCTGCAGCTGTCCACTTTTGGGTAGTGCCTACATATTCTGCAGATCGATAAACCAGGCTTGAGATTCTTTTCCTCTACAATTGATCATAGGAAACTCTCCGTGAGGCCACAGGTGCAGGCTTCTGCAGAAGGCATGGACACTTGTGTCACTTCTTCATGTAACTTAACTGTGCCGTCAGGGCCTGCTCAAGCTCAATCTTATATATACTATTTCCATTTGATGATAGATTGTTACTGTGCACATCTAACTGTTAAGTTGGTGGGTAAGAAAATGTGCAGTTCGTAATGACCAACTCAGTCTGCATGGTAATTTGATGGACCCTGATTAAATGTTCAGGCTCTAAATTGGCCCAGGAATAGGCCAAAAACTGTTTCTCCGAAAGACAGTAGTTATTCACAGAGGATGTCATAGTTTTTCTCCAGAGTCCTATGTCTGCACTGTGATTCACTTATAAGGGCCTGCCGAAGGCTCTACACAGTGTTTATCCCTGCCACAGAGACTTCAACTATCGCTGGATCTGATGGTTCATGTGGCTCAAGGGGCAGAGCAGCTTGCACAGCAACCTAGGCCTGTGGCATAGCCTCTTGTTTTCCAGACTCCACTCAAAAGTCTCAGCTTTTTAGTTCACTCTGTAAATGGACTGGGGTATCTGAATGAGAAATACGTTGCCTCCAAAATACTAAGAGGCCCACTAGACCTGTGCCTTTTTCTTGGTTGTAGGAAGAGCCGGATGTAGCAACTCTCTTTCACCTTACAAGGGATATTTTGACATGCCCCACAGCACTAGGCCCCTAGAAATTTCACTGAGGTAGAATGCCCTCACATTTTAGTTGGATTTATTTCCCACCCTCTGACATGCAAATGTCTTACCAATAAGTTCAGAGTGGTTTCTATTTCACATTCACTAGGTTAAATCAGTGTAATGTCATTAACGTAATGGACCAGTGCGGTATCTGGTGGAAGGAAAAGGCCTCAAGTTCTGTATGAACTGAATTTATGATGTCGGGCTGATATACCCCTGGGGCAGGACACTCAGTTTGTATTGTTGGCCTTGCAGGTTGAAAGTAAACTGCTTCTGATGGTCTTTTGGAACAGATACATATTAAAAAAAAGGCATTTGCTAGATCAATCTCAGATACCAGGTACCAGGGGATGTGTTCATTTGCTTCAGTAATGAAAGCACATATGCTAAAACAGCTACAATTAAAGTTAATACTTGATTAAGTTCGTGAATCCACTGTCATTCTCTAAGATCCATCTGTCTCTTGCACAGGCCAAATAACAGAATTGAATGTGGATATAGTAGCAGTTGCCACCCCTGCATCTTTCAAGTGTTGACAGTAGCACTAATCTCTGTAATCTCCCCAAGGATGCAGTATGGCTTCTGGTTTACATTGTTTAGGTACAGGCAGTTCCTATGGATTGTGGCCCTCACTCCACAGGTCAGGGAACCAACGTGGGGATTCTGATAGTTGCTAAATATGCCCATTCCTATATGCACTCTGGAACTGGGAAATGACCACTGGATGGGTCCAGCGGCTCCCTGGATCTATTGTAAGACAAGCTGAAACTCCACTGATCACCTGACCTGTGTAACCCCTACCCTGACTTGTGGACCACAGTGATGTTCAGTGCCACCAGAAATTAGTG
This sequence comes from Cebus imitator, assembly GCF_001604975.1. Taxonomy (NCBI): domain Eukaryota; kingdom Metazoa; phylum Chordata; class Mammalia; order Primates; family Cebidae; genus Cebus; species Cebus imitator. The sequence goes on from NW_016107859.1 coordinate 337,487, forward strand.
TCAGTTCAGAGCCAGCGTCCAGCAGTCACCAAAATGTCTGATTATTTACTTTTCCCTAATGCTTAGTCATCTTGTTAAAAGGCCATAAGCCCCTTTGGGGAAGTCTGAGAAAAAGATTAACATAGTACATTTTTGGCAGTGTCATGGGTTTCTTCCTCAAGGGGACTTGGCCTTTATCCCTTCCAGGATGGATAAAGGCCTTACTTTGCCTGTGATAATTAATTGAGGGATCATGATTCTCTGTTTTTTAGGATTAGAGACTTTTATTCCCTTGACTTAGAATATTTTCTGCTTATATACATCAAGTAAGAATTTAGTTGGTTTCCCATCTATTTCATTTCTCGGAGCACCATGATCAACTAGCCAATGCCATTGGCCTGCATGAGTGAGACTATTCTAGTGGCTGCTGTGACCCTGCTGTCCTCTGTCAGCTGGGCCCACCTGGATTTTGGTGGCTGAGTGCTGGTACTTGGCTCCTGCCACCCCGGGATTCAGTTACTTCCATTACATGTAGTTTTCCCAGTTCAGTGACTATCGTTTCCATGGTAAGATCTTGCCTATAGAGAACAAACATGTCAAGGATGCTGAGACTCTCCTCAAAAACTTCTCTCATAATTTTGGTGAAAGGTATGTCTTTTGAAGCCTCCCAGGGCATGTCAGTCGGTATTAAATGGAAAATCCACTCTAACACCCCATGTCTTTAAGCCCAATCCCTTCTTCAACCTTAAACTAAGGCACACCTGGCATTTATGTTATAAGTCCTTTGCTGTGGGCCACCTTTTGATCCATGTTTGGATACACCAACCAAACAGACAGTTAGAGCCCATTCTGACTCCCCAAGCTACAATATTAAATGCAGAGTCTCTGCTTAGCAGGCCCCTATCAATAAACTTGCCCTAATCTAAATTCATGTTCTTTCTCTTATTAGCCCATGCCCTTAATATCCATTTCTGCACATATATCCTGGATTTTTGTCTGTATAAATAAGAAAACACAACTAATTCTGTTGGAGTGTGTCACACCTCTTCATGGGTCACACTTCCCCCTTGCCTTTAGAGTCCTGCTGTGACGTGAGTCTAGTTATGGGGTAGGTCCTGAAAAAAATTAGCAGTGTTTTGCATGGCAACTACCTCAGATCGCCCGTTGCAGTCACCTTAGCTATGCAAGGTTAATTGCCCCAGATCCGTTCAGAGCGACCATTCCTACTGGGCTGGAGAGTTGCTTCTACTAGCAAAGAAGGTTCATCAGAATGTAGGGGCTCAACGATCCCAGCTTCATCAGAGTCTTGCCCCACATACCCATTCCAACTTTCAGGATGCTCTCAGGGCAGCTATTAACTTAAGACAAAGTAGGCTTCACGAGAAAAAAATTAGCAGGGATAAAGCAGAGACTTACACAAAGATTGATGAGGCTAATTATCCAACAAGATGTAAGTTGAACTGAACGGAACCATCAATCAACTGAATCTAATTAACATTTATAGAATACTTCATTGAAACACAGCAGAATAACATTCTTCTGAAGCTCACATGGAAACACTCACAAAGATAGACATATTTGGCCATAAAGCACACCTTAACGTATTTAATATATTTGTTTAAATAAAAATTAAATATAAAATATAAAGTCAGATAACAATAGAATTAAAATAGAAATTCACAACAGAAATATACCACAAAAATACTAGAATGCTTATAAATTAACCTCAACACGTCAGTCAAGAAACATTTTTAGAAAATATTTTGACCTAACTAAAAATGAGAATTCAAATTATCAAAATATGTAGAAGGCAATGAAAATTAGAGAAAAATTTATAGCATTAAATACTTATATTACAAAGGAAGAAGATTTAAAATCAATTATCTAAGCTTTCACATTTGGTAACTATGAACAGAAAAAAAATTAAGCCTAAAGCAAACAAATAAGCAAAATTAGAGCAGAAGTCAATGAGCATAAAAACTGGAAAATAAGAGAAAAACAAAATTAGAAGCTAGTTTTTTAAAGACATCAATATAATTGATAAACTTCTAGTCAGACTGATTAAGAAAAACAGAAGACCAAAATTATTAATATCAAAAATTAAAGATTTGTCATCAGCAGGAATCCCTTGGATGTGAAAATGTAGTAAAATAATACAATGAATAATTCTGTGACCCTGAATTTGATAACTTATATGAAATGGGCCAATTCCTTGTAACACACAAACAACCAAACTCACAGAAGAAGAAATAGATAATCATAACAGGTCAGTATGTATAAAAAATAAATCAGGAGTTAATAACCTTCCAAAAATGTCAGCAGAAGAAACAGATAGTTTCATTGGTGCACTGTATCAAGCATTTAAGAAAGAAAAGATAATAATTCTCTACAATCTCTTCTGGAAAATAGAAACAGAAGGAACACTTTCTAATGTATTCTATAAGGCTAGCACTTCTCTAATAGTAAAATCAAATAAATCATCATTAGTAAGAGTAAGAAAAGCTATAGACTAATATCGCTCAGGAACAAATACACAAATCCTCAAAAAATATTTGTAACTTGAATCCAACAAGGTATAAAAGAATTGTATTTCACAACCAATTTATTTCAGATATGCAAAGCTGGCTCAACTCTGGAAAACAATGCTATCCACCACATCAACAAGTGAAAAAATAAAGTTTATATGACCATATCTGATATGGTTTAGATTTGTGTCTCTGCTTGAATCTTAAGTCAGATTTGAGGAGAGGCCTAGTGAGTGGTGATTGGATCATGAGGGCAGATTTCCTCAAGCTTTTTTTGTTACAATGAGTGAGTTCTCATGAGATCTGATGGTTTAGGGGTGTGCGGCACTTTCCCCTTTGTGTACTCTCTTTCTCTCTCTCTCTCTCCTGTCACTACAGTAAGATGTGCTTCCTTCCTGTTCGCCTTCTGCCATGATTGAAGTTTACTGAGGCCTCCCAGCCATGCTTCCTGTTCAGCCTGCAGAACCGTGAGTCAATTAAACCCCTTTTCTTCATAAATTACCCAGTCTCTCGTAGTGCTTTGTAGCAGTGTGAGAACAGACTAATACAGAAAATTGGTACTGGGAGTGGGGCATTGCTATAAAGAAACACACAAAAGGTAGCTCTGTGGTGATAGATATGTTGATGACTTTGATGATGGTAATCATTACACAATGTACATGTATAGTATATGTGCATCAAACTATCACATTGTACATCTTCAACATACACAATTTTTGCCAGTTATAGTTCAATATAGTTGAAAGAAAGAAAAAAAAGTAACTCAAAATGAATCATAAACCTAAATGTAAATAGCAACACTTTGAAACTTCTAGAGGAAAATAGAGGTAAAAATGTATGTAACCTTGGGTTTGGCAATGAGTTTTTTATCACAACACCAAAAACATGATGGATGAAAGAAAAATAAGTAAGTTGAACTTTATTAAAATTAAAAGCTTATGCTCTGCAAAAGACATTACAAGACAATAAAAAGATAAGCCTCATACTTGGAGAAAAACATATGAAAACATATGTCTGATAAAGAACTTACGTCTGAAGCTTACAAAGAACTTTTACAGTTAAACAATAAGGAAACAAACCACCCAATAAAAATAATTAATAGATCTGAACAGAAACCTCATCAAAGAAAACATACAAATGGCAACCTAAAATAATTTTTCAAATCATTTCTCAATTGGGAATTGCAAATGAAAACCACATACCAAAAGACATGCATTAGGCTAGATAAAACCTGCAAAGGTTGCACCACCACATGCTGGAGGGCACACAGTTTGGAGGAACTCTCTTTTACTGCTGGTGGGAATGAAAAATGGTGCAGTCATCGGAAGATAGTTTGACAGCTTCTTGCAGAGCTAAGCGTAGTCTTACCATGTGATCTAGCACTCAAGTTCCTAGGTAAGAATTGATTTGAAAACTTATATTCACACAAAAAGCTGCATGAAACTGTGTTTTAGCAGCTTCATTCATAAACTCCAAGACTGAAAGCAACCTAAATAAACAAACTTGAGCGCATTCATACAAGGGACTATTATTCAGCCATGAAAAGACATGAGTAAACTTTAAATGCATATTACTGTGTGAAAGAAGCCAATTTGAAAAGGCCACATACTGTATGATGCCAACTATATAAGGTTCAAAGAAAAGCAAAACTATAGAGTCAGTGAAAATAGTTGTTGCCAGAGGGGATGAGAGGAGTATATAGGTCAAGCACAGTATTTTGACTTTTTTATTTTTTATTTTTGTTGGTACATAGTAGGTATATATATTTATGGAATATATGAGATGTTTTGATACAGGTATGCAATAAATAATAATCACATCATGGTAAATTGGGTACCCATCGCCTCGAGCATTTATCCTTTGTGTTACACACAATCCAATTATACTGTTTTAGTTCTTTTTAAAGGTACAATTGAATTATTTGTTATAGTCACCCTGTTGGGCTATTGAATGCTAGGGCTTATTCATTTATTCTATTTTTTTGTATCCATTAATGTTCACTACCTTTCCTTTGCCCCTACCCCACTCCCCTTCACAGCCTCTGATAACCATCCTTCTACTATCTCCCTGTGTTCAATTGTTTTGATTTTTTGATCCCACAAATAAGTGACAACACGTGATACTTGTCTTTCTTAAAGCACAGTTTTTTGAGAGCTGAAACTATCCTAGTGGGCTTAAATCCCCACTCCTTAAGCATGGGGTAAACTTAGTTACTTCTTTCCAAAGAGTACAGTGTGGAAAGTGGAAAAAAAAAAAGAGCAACTTTATGTGAAGAAGCCTGACAAACACTCGCTGAGCCAGGTGACCAAGGTCCACATCAGCAATGTGATGGGATGACAATGGCACATGACCTCAGTAGTCATCCCCTGAATAACCCATAGCCTCAGCCCAATCAAAGAAAAGCTTCACACCAATTCCATTTGAGGGACATCTTACAAAGAACAACCTTGACTCCTCAAATTTATCAAGGTCATCAAAAACAAGAACAGTTTGAGAATCTATCACTGCCAAGAAAGCCTAAGGAGCCATGAGAGGCAAGTGCAGTGTGAAGTTATGGATGGAAACCTGGAGGTGAAAAAGATATTCTACAAAAAGTGAGGAAATCTGAATAAACTATGAGATTTACTTAATAACAATCATCATATATCACTATTAATCCATTAACTTTAAGAAATGTAAGATGTGAATAATAGGAAAAGGGTATACAGGCATATGGAAGCTCTCTGTAGCTTCTCATTTTTTTCTGTAAATTTAACACCATTCTAAACAATGAAGTATTTTTTAAAACACTGCCTCACGCTATTTCCATCTCACTTAAAGCAGATCTAAAGTCAAACCACACAGGAGTACATCTCATTAGCAGACCTAAGCCATGCCTGTAATCGAAGAAGCTTAGAAAGTGCACTTTGTGGCTTTCTGGCTTCTGCAGTCCAGGGAGACAGGGGGGAAGAAGATTGGAAATGATGAGGAGCCAAGCCACAGAATTGCCTCTCAGTGACCGTATCAAAATTCATTTAACCATTGTCTTATAGGTGGCGATTTATGCCCTATCTAATTTTTTCTCTGTTACCAATGGTACATCTAAGTAAATGTTTCTAGAAGGTAATTTGGAGGTCACAGGATATGTGCATTTTAATAGATATCCCCTGAAAAACCACCAATGTATATTCCCATCCAATTCACTGCCAACACAGGTAATTAATACTTGTTCATAATTTTATGAATTCATTGGGTAAAAACATTCCATATCATTGGTGATTCAGTTAATGTTTCTCTGATTACAAATGAGGCAACTGTTCTGACCACTTGCCAACGACCCTGTGGGAGAGAAAGTGATCTTCTACCCTAAACAGGATGGTGGCTGAACCCATGACACTTTACACTGGACAGATGAGCTCATGGTAGTTTGTTGCTTACATATGCTCAAGGGCTGGGGAGGAGGACATTGCATTTTACACAGGGCCATATGTGCATGGGAACAGAGAGAGCCTGCAGGGACTCTACGAAAAGGAGGCAGGCTTTGAACTAACAGGATGGTGAGGTGCCCCCAGGCCCTATGTGGGTTGTGACTGGCTTTTTTGAATAATTTGATGAGCTGGCAGGGAAGTGAAGCCCATTAGAGTGAGCTTCAGGTTAAGTAGAGCTAGTCCAGCTGACGGGGAACTGGCCGGGCACGTTTCTGGTGTCAGCACAGAGACTTAGGTTTAGACCCTAGATGCCTTATGAGGCTCGAAGGTGTTAAGGTGGGAAATGCAATTTTAGGCCATATAATACAGTGACCATCTTTTCATCGATTTCTTGATTAATTGTATCTATTTTTCTTTTAATTGTCTGCTTCTGCTTTCTAATTTTATTTATGTTGTTTCCAGGAACATTTTGAAAAAAAAAAATTAGTTATTAACTCTTTTTTGATTACGTGTATTAAAAACACTTTTGCCCAGTCTGTTACTTTTTGCATTAAGAATCCCCTTTGACAACTTTAAACCTGATTTTGATACTGTGCTGCTTAGAGCACATCACTAACTTTTGAAGCAAATTCTACAGGTTTTTAACATGGCTGGGTGCCCGAGGTACGCAGTCTCACTGGCTCTCACTCACACTCTCTCTGTCCCCAGTTCTCACCAGGTTCCCCTTCCTGCCTGGTTCCTTCTGGCCTCCTCTGCTCCTTTGGTCCCGGCTTCTTCCACCTCCAGGCCTCCTGCTAGAGATTCTCTACTCTTGGTGCGCTCCTGTGAGAGACTGATGGGCACTGAGGGGTGAGCAGTACCAGTTGTAAAACTGATCAAAGATGGTCATATACCCAAACATTGCAGGGTTTGTCACATTTCCTGTATTGTTCTTCACTGAGTTTTCCAACAGCCGTTTTACTGATTAATGTTAATCTGGAAACATAGCTCTATGGTTTAAAATGTGAAAGAATTAAGAATCTGTAGTGAAAAAAAAAACAGTTTTTTTCCCCCAAGGCAGGTGGCGGGGACAGCGACGGGGTTAGAATAATCTGCTGACAGCTGTGCTGTCCTTGCCTATCTTGCCCTCTCCCAGCCATTGTTTTGTTAAAAGCATTTTTAAGTTCCCTGGTTCTTTTTAATACGTAGTTGATGAGATTTTCCTTGGTCTGTCTGTCGAGACCTGATGATATCATCTGTCTTGTTTTTCCTTTGTTGTGGCTGCATATGGATTTTTTTATTTCCGCAATGTTCTTCTTCCTTTCCATATCCTAATGGACTCCGACAGCTCTGTTCACATCCACCCCCACTGTCACATGGCCGCTTACTTGAATATCCTGACTCTTCCATGATAGTTCTCGTTTGAGGTGCAGAAAATGCTGCCTGCTGCATATAATCTTTGGGCAGAATGAAGCACTGTTGGTTGGTGAGAATTCCTCTCTGTGTCCTTGAATACTGCTTTTCGTGATATCTTTCCCAATATGCCTCTGTCTTTCCTTTATTCCCTCCATCATGTGTTTGATGGATGCTGCTGATTGACTGCTTGATGGCAGTTGTTCTCCATAGGCCCAGGCTGTTCTTCTCCCTATGACTCATCTTAGAAAAGGGACCCATTGGCTGTGCTAGTACTGCGGAGGGGTGGGGTATGTCTGTAGCAGGAAGCGGGATAGGGAAAGCCTGTCTACAGCTTTCACCTGGTGTGTCCTTGAATGTCCTTCAACAAACCTCTTTCTTTGCCCTGGGGACACCTGTCCACCTTCCCCAGGCTTAGACTTTTAAGCTCTTCCAGCTTCTCCATTTTCCTGCTGTGTCCCCCTGGCCCCTTCCATTAGGGAAGCAGCTGGGGCTGGGACGTACAAGTGAACACGGAATCTGCCCTTTTAGGAGCACTTCTATGCTGGCCTGAAGTCTCAGGTGGCAGAGGTCAACTTTTTATTTGCTCTCAAGCTCCAGTCAAGATACTTTTGAGTGTAGCCATTTTCTTGTTTTACATAAATTAGATTTTTGTGCCCTCTATTTTTTGTTGATTTGCGGGCATGTATATGAATGTATAAATATCTGTGTAGATATACACATATGTGTATACACTCATATACATACACAAACAAAACAACAAAAAATGGATATGCACATGTGTGCATATAGAGCTACCACATAAGGTGAGGTCCGTTCTGCTTTAGAAATAGATGCTACGTAAGGTGAGGTCCACTCTGCTTTGCTCTTTTTGAGGGAACCTAGAAGCTCGATTTAATGTTTACATTTTAGAATATGGCCTGCTTTGCATTATTTTCCATTTGTTTGGACATAAGTATAGCATGGGAATTAAATATAACTAAGCACCATTGATGAAAATCAGCTGAAGAGAAAAATGATCTTATAGGGTACGTGTTTTTGAAAGAGATACACACATGTGTGCATATATATACCCAGTAATGCATATACATTTGTGAGTTCTGAGAAACGAGATTAAGGGAAATCATCTTTAAAGAAAAATCAATTTATGCTTTTGCTGAGTAAATTTCTACCCTCATCTTTGAATTTTCCTTACATAATAATGTAGCTGACATAAGATTAAAATGAATCAAAACCACTAAAGTAGTTTTACATACTTCCAAAACGAGCTTCGACATCATCATTTTTTGGAAGAACATAGGGCCCTTAGTTCAGCATTTATTATCTGTTAGGAACCTGAGGGAACCCACTGAGACTTTCAAATTGGTTCTTCCCCATGTTTCTCTGAGGTTATCTAATGGGGCAAGGAGAAATTGCCAGATTGGGAAGGAAACAGGAATTGGACAGGAACTGGAGGCCAGGAAAGGAGCTTAGCTATAGCAGAGACAAGAGGAGGATCCAATTTGGTGTTTTTTCATGACCAAGTTAAGAATTATATTTATGATCTGCAACATTTTTTTTTATTTTTTCTGTTTTAACACAACAATGGGGACAGAGAATATTTTCAGTCACGATTATAATTATTAATATAATTGCTGTGACTTCAGATCTACAGAAAGCTGGTTTCCATCCACCGCCCCGCCTCTGGGGGGGCTCACCGCTCTGGAGCCACATAAGGAAGCAGCACTGGGCGAGTTGCTGGGCCACTGGCACCAGCACCGCAAGGAGCATGAATCCACTGGTGATTTGTGATTGTTCATTTATTTCCTATAATGAGAACAAACTCCCTGCCACATTTAAATAAAAGCCCAATTACATCTCCATTGCTACAGATGCTACCTTTCTGACTGGCTATAAAAGTTAATGAGTTTCTTATTGCTTTGTAAAGTTTTGAAAGAAAATGCAAAGTTTAGAGATAGATGCTACATAAGGTGAGGTCCACGCTGCTTTGCTCTTTTTGACGGGACCTAGAACCTCAATTTAATGCTTCCCATTTCAGAATATGGCCTGCTTTGCATTATTCTCCATTTTTTTGGACATTAAGTATAGCACAGGCATTAAATATAACTAAGCACCATTGAAGAAAATGGCATCAAATCAGCTAAGGAAGAAAAGTGAAGAATGTTTTTATGAGCTACATGGTTTTGAAAGAGATACACAAGGCTGACAACCTAATAAAAAGTTAATAATGTGAGCTCAGTCATTTGCTGTGTTTTCAAGGTCCCCTGCCACATGCGTGGGCTTGGGAATGTTCAGGATGCATTTCCGGTTGTAAGTCACCAACGAGCAGAGGTTAGTTGCATTGTGCTGCCAGTCTCACGTATGTGAACCTGAATTTGTAAAATTCCTCCCTTCATTGGTTGATTTTTAAAACTTCAGTTACTCTAGGAAAAGAAAAGCAAAAATAAGCCAGAAATTTATACTTTTTCTTCATATTTCAAGAATCATTCTAAAAGCAAGCGATAAAGTTAACTAATTTCTCTCTGAATTTAGTACAGTCACTTTACCTTCCCAAAGAGGAAACCAAGGCCTAGAATCAATGCCATGTGGCCACGTGCAGGTCTGTGTACTACACTGCAGTAGTACCTCACAAGGTCACCTGGAAATGTGGTCTGCTTGACCATGGTCTGAGCCTGGTCTGCATAGAAGAAGCCTGCTTTGGAAGGATTAAAAAAGGGACAAAAGAACTTGGCACAGTGCATTTCACATGCAGCGCTTACTGAATCCCATGAAACACCTGGCACTATGCCAGGGTTGGAAATCCAGGGGCAAAGACATTGTCCCACTCTCCCGGGACTCTCCTTCCACAGCTGGGGCTTGGGAATCATAATGCAACCAGCAAGTCAACTTCTAGGATTAAGGTAAGAAGAGACACCTAAGCTGAGGAACCACCTGGAGGCCTTCCTGGATGCTACAGAGAGGTTGTAGGCTGAGCTGGGAGCAGTGGGCAGGTGAGTGTGGTAGGAGCTGAGGCGGTGGGCTGGTGAGCACAGTTTGCAGAGGCTGCAGGGCCAGCACTGCTGACCATGGATCTGGTGCCAGATCTTGTTGGGGTGGCAGCTGGACCAATGGGCAGGGAGCAGGTGGGGCATGCGTTCTTTAGGCTTCAATCATGTGCCTCAGGGAATGGGGAAACATGGAAAATTTTAAGTGGAGGAATAGTGTAATTAAATTTACTTTTCTAACAGTCACCCTGACTGCCATTTGTACAGGGCTGGTATGTTTCAAAACTAAGTGCTGGATACCTATGAGCAGTAAGCCAGACCAGAATTTACAAACTTCAAGATTTACACAGGAAAGGCAGGAAGAGAAAGAGGTAGATGATGAGGAACAAACTGGAGATGAGAAATAGGAGTGTGTAGGTCACCCTTCTGTCCTGTTTTAGTCAGGGACAATGCACCTATCAAACACCAGCCACATTCTGGATCCAACACCCTTTCATTTTGCAATCGGGGATGGGTCAGAGTGTGTTTCCTTGGTCATCTCCATGTTTACCTCCCCATCACCACCTGTGCTTAGACTCAACTGTGCAGAACTGGTAGAAATATGAATTATCCTCAGGGAAAAGTCCCAGATCCCACACTTTAAAGCTGCACTCTTGCCAACCCCACACCTACCACTGGGACCTGGAGACCTTCCTGCAAGTGCAACGATGATTTATTACTCAAGTGTTTACTGAAGATGCACACAGACAGGTTCTAAACCATGCTTTTGCTTCAAGGCTATCTTTCAAATAAAAATTCAAGGTTTTCTCTTGACCTTTCTGAGTGATTGGATCAAAAGACATTTTATATCATTTCCAGAAAATCTGGATTCAAAAACTGTTGAGTGTGTGTGGGTTGGGGTCAGTGCCTTTTCTTTCTTTTTTTAGAATTATTTTTAAGTTGTGGTGAATACACATAAAAACTTATCATCTTAGTCGTTTCTAAGTATACAGTCCAGTGGCATTAAATGAATTAACATTTTTGTGCAACTATCACCACCAACCATCTATAAAACCTTCATCCTGTTAAAAATGAAACTTTCTACCCATTAAATACAGGCATGCTATCGCCAACTCCTTATCCCCTGGCAACCACCATTCTATTTTCTGTCTCCATGAGTCTGAGCACTCCAGGCACTTCATGTAAGTGGAATCACACAGTGCCTCTTCTTTTGTGCCTGGCTTATTTCATTCAGTATAATGTTATCAAGGTTCATCCATGTTCTGGCATATAACAAGATTTCCTTCCTTTTCCACGTTGGATAATGTTTTGTTGTATATATGGACCACATTTTGCTTATCCATCCATCCATGCAAGGATACTGGGTGGCTTCACTTTTTGGCTATTGTGAATAACGCCGTTATGAACATGGAGTCCCCTTTCTTTTTAACCATAGGTATTGGTCTTTGGTCTGGAGACTAATGAAATTCTCCTACTTCTCTGTTCTTCTACTGCTCCTCCACATCCCTGTTCTCACCATGAGTGGTATTTTGTTTCTGATAAATGAAAAAGTATAATGGATATGATACTTCATTTAATGAAATGATCAACAGAGACCTTAGGCAAATCACTTAATTTCTTCACAATTTGGCCTTCTCATCTATAAAACAGAAATGTCATCCTTTACCTCTTTGGCTTATGAGGAAGATAAAATGAGACCATAACTGTAAAGAGCTTAGCACTCAAACCGTCACATAGCATCTGCCCAGCAAGTTGAGGCTGGCACTTGGTTCCCCACAGTGAGGAACAGGGATTAAGGCAGAGCTCATTCATGCGGGCATAGGGAATGGACAGAGCCACACGCTCAGAGCCAGAGGGACTGTGGGAGCAGGTGCACCCTTAAAGATCTTTAGGAGAAAAGATTTCCAGCCTTTGTCACTGGGCACTGGAGTTCCTGATGAATTCAACTGGTAACCAGTAGGGTTTTCAGGGGCATTATAGTGCAAGAGGGAGATTCCAAGCCTGGTAAATAAGGGCTCACAGTTCTTCAGCTCCTCTGGCCCTGTTACCCTTCCCAGGATGGCTTTTGTAGCACCGCCCCAGAAGGGGAACACACCCTGTGATGGGCTGCATTGCATCCTCCCCACCTTTCATGTTAAATCCTCATCTCTAATACCTCAGAGCATGATCTAGCCTGGAAATAGGAGTTCAAGTGAGGTCATTAGGTTGGACCCTAACCCAATATGGCTGGTGTTCTTATAAAAAGGAAAATTAATAAGGTCATTAGGGTGGGTCTTAATCCAATATGACCTGGTGTCCTTATAAAAAGAGGAAATTTGGACAGAGAGATACACACACATACAGGGAAAATGATCTGAAGAGATGGGGAGAAGGCAGCTGTATTAGTCCATTTTGTGTTGCTATAAAGGAATACCCGGATAATTTACAAAAAAATACTGGCTATTTTACAAAATACTGGATATAATATTAGATAATTTATAATGCCTGGATAATTTACAAAAATACTGGGTATAATACTGGATAATTTACAAAAAAAAAAAAGGTTTATTTTGGCTTATGGTTCTGCACACTGTACAAGGAACATAGTGCTGGCATCTGCCTCTGGTAAACCCTCAGGAAGCTTTTACTCATGGCAGAAGGTGAAAGGGGAGCAGGCATGTCACATGGTGAGAGGAGGAGGAAGAGAGAGAGGGGAGGGGGTGCCAGGCTCCTTTAAACAACCAGCTCCTGCATGAACTCATGGGAGAGAACGCAGTCATCACCACAGGGAGGGCACCAAGACATTGATGAGGAATCTGCCCCCATGACCCAAACACCTCCCTCCAGGCCCACCTCCAGCGTTGGGGATCACATTTCAACATGTGTTTTGGAGGGAACAAGTAACCAAACTACAGTTCAGCCATCTACAAGCCAAGGAGAGAGGCCTGGAACAGATCTTTCCCTCACAGCCCTCAGAAGAACCAACCCTCTGCCACCACCTTGACTTTGGACTTCCCACCTCCAGAACTATGAGACAATACATTTCTTTTGGTTAAGCCATACTCACTATACGATATTTTGTTATGACAGCCTCAGGAAACTAATGCACACCTTTACAACCCTTTCAGGGACAAAGGAAGATGCTGGTGAGAGCTCTTCCAAGCCAGCAGAGTGACTAACAAAGCAAATTTCTGGCCTCCAAGGACAATTATAAAGTCTGTATAAGCTTCTAAAGTACGGCTACATTGCATATTAGTAAATATCCTTTTTTTGGCTAAAGTATTTTATTATACTATATGTAATTTGCAAATCATTTCACAAGAAGTTTTTAAAGCAAAGTTATAAAAATTTATATAAAAAGTAGAGAGTGGACAGCAAAATTACTTTCTTGATAGTTCAAATAAAAAGTTTTTGTTTATCTTAGGCTGGCTGAAAATTGTATAAGCCATTCTTCCATAGACAGTTGCAATATTATATTTTAATGAGCAGTCTCACAGTTAATTCATTTATTAAAAACAGGTTCACCCATTGGACGATGAGAATCAATTGCTCAATTTTAAAGGGAATGATAATAAAATTTATCATATATAACATGAAATCATAAATAGCTCTTCAACATGCAGATGTAGTCTAGCCTTGTTTCTCTGTTAAATTCTTCACAGTTCTAAGTTAAGGAAGCATCTTCTGCTGTAGCCCGACCTCAGGGCTAACGTCTGGTTTAACTTCAGAGATCCGGAAGTTGTGGCTGTGAGGCATTTAATGGCAGCAGCTGGTTTGATGACAGTGGCTGCTCCCTGGCTATGCTTTTCAACCCCCATTATGACAGAGAGGCATTCTGCTTAAATCTTCAGGTTTTTGCTGCAGCATTGTTATAAAATATTCTCTAGCTTTGTCCACAGGCTTGGAGGTCTGTAACATTTGGTGGCAGCAGTGAGGGGTGGTGAGCTTTGCACATCTACTCATGGAGACTGGCCTGGTAGGCGTACCCTCTGCTTCTGTAGGTGTATGTGGGCATCTATCCTGCAACCATCCAATGCCTGAAAATGGACCACTTTGTATGTTGTGTTTCCTTCCTTCCTTCTCTCTCTTTCTCTCTCTTTCTTTCTTTCTTTCTTTTCACAGGGTCTTGCTCTATCACCTAGGCTGAAGAGCAAGGGTGGAATCTTGGCTCATTGCAACCTCCACCTCCCAGGTTAAGGCAATTCTCCTGCCTCGGCCTCCTGAATAGTTGGGAATACAGGTGCCTGCCACCACACTTTCCTAATTTTTGTATTTTCAGTAGAGACAGGGTTTCACCATGTTGGCCAGGCTAATCCTGACCTCAGGTGATTCGCCCACCTCAGCCTCTCAAAGTGCTGAGCCACCGCAGCTGGCCCACCATATGTCTTGAGTTTCTTTCTTTGCCTTTTCTCTTTAGACTTCCATTCAGCAGACATGACATCTGCATTTTCATGAAAACATGCTGTGCTACAACTTTTTGTGAAATATCCCTTTCAAGTACACAGTTTTAAAATTGCACTATATGTTCTAAGAAATAGTTGTGGTCCTTGAAAAAGTACACCTCGAAATTTTGGTTAATGGCAGGGAGTCACTTGGAGAGCTGCTTCTTTAGTTTGCTGACACGTTCTATTTCAAAGATAAGTGACTTCCTTCTCAAGTTGTGGTTTTTCGTGTAAGCCAATTTCTTCTGTTAATATTTCTGTGACCAACACTTTAAAAATTCTGAGTATTCCAATGATCCAATCAGAGTAGCACTTGGGTGCTCCTAAAGTCTGCAGCAATTCCTTGTTCTCTGAGATGCTTTTTGTTCAGTCTGTTCAAGGCCAGCATGCCCAACCAGGGGAGGGCCTCCCGTAAGCTTGCCATAGGATACACGTGGTTTTTGCTACTTCTAAACACACATGCAAGACAAGAGATGGGCAAAGGATGGGTATATTAGTAAATATATTTATATTATTTTTCTAGAAATTATTTCCCCTTTTAGAATTGTGATGAAATCATTCTTAGTAAATCTAAGTCAACAAATAAAACTGGATAAATAAAATTGTAAAGTATGATTCCACTCACCATGCTGGAGCTTCAGGGCACCTATGTAATCCCTCCACTTCATCGCTAATTATAGAATTTGTCGAATCTGATATTAATCTAAAAACCTAGAAAAAGGAAAACAAAGTCAGCAATGTGTTAACTGGTGAAAGTTCTCTCTCAAAATCAAAATTCAACAGAATTATTTCATGTAACATGGTTTACTTTGTTACAGAAAGTAAAGGTGACAAAATGAGCACAAAAGGAGTTCCTCATAAACAGAAATCTGCCAACAATTCTTTCAGTTTCTCACAGGTCATTTTGTCAGGTTCAAATCTACATGAACCAGGCTGTTAGAGACCCTAAATCCATTCCAACAGGACCAAATATGCGCTTTTTTTTTCAGCTGGAATCTCCCTCTGTTGCCCAGGCTGGAGTGCAGTGGCGTGATCTTGACTCACTGCAACCTCTGCCTCCCGGGTCCATGCTGTAATAACCTGCCCTGGGCTAGCATAACTGACTCCATTTTAGCTGTAAACTAACTCCAAGCTGGCTTCCCTCTCCTTACCACATGCCCTTTGGGTGCATAACTGGGTCATGCAGCACTTAGAAGCATTGAAGCATCTGTTCTTAACATTTGTAACATGTAACCTCGTCCTGCTTGGCATACCTCCCCCCTGCCATTGTAAGAAAAAAGTTTCCCTTTAAGCATTGTGTAGAAGGAGCCTGATTACCCCACTTCTGGGTAATTGTGTGAAAACCACCTGCCCCCACAGCCCCTTCTTCTAACCTGCTTTTCTGCTTCTGTAAAATTCTGCTGCAGCTGGGTACTCCCCTCCCCTACCTAAATAAAGGTATAAAAGATAATCAGGTTCCATCCTCAGACGGGAGAATTTTAATCATTAGCCTTCTCTCAGTCATTGGCAAATCAATAAAGAACTCTTAATTTAAAACTCAGAGCATGGGGCATTCCTTCTAACTCACTTGGTTACAACAATGTGATTCTCCTGCCTCAGCCTCCCAGGTAGCTGGTACTACAGACATACACCACCACACGAGGCTAATTTCTGTATTTTTAGTAGAGACAGGGTTTCACCATGTGGTCAGGCTGGTCTTGAAAACCTGACCTAGTGATCCGCCCACCTCAGCCTCCAAAAGTGCTGGGATTGTAGGCATGAGCCACTGCGCCCAGCCCATGCTTTTCTTAATGATAGGAACATATTCCAAAAAATGCATAGTTATGTGATTTCATCATTGTGCAAACATCCTAGAGTGCCCTTACACAAACCTAGATGGCACAGCCTACTACACACCCAGGCTCAGTGGTACAGGCTACTGCTCCTAGGTGACAAACCTGCACAGCATGTGACTGTGCTGAATACGGCAGGCAACAGTAACACAATGGTAAGTATGTTTATATCTAAACATGTCTAAACATACAAAGCGTACAGTAAAAAATACAGTATAAGAGATACAAATGGTACACCTGTTTAGGGCACGTGCCACTACTGGAGCCTGCAGGATTGGAGGTGGCTCTGGCCGAGTCCGTGAGTGAGGGTGAGTGAGTGTGAAGTCCAGGACACCACTGTACACTATGGTAGACTTTATAAATACTGTGCACTTAGGCAACACTACATTTATTAGCAAATACATTTTTCCTCATATTCCTCATTAATTCACCTTGGCTTATTGTAACTTTTTACCTTGTGAGCTTTTTAGTATTTTTTTGGTTTTGATTTTTACTTTTTGATTCCTTCGTGATGATACTTTAAAACACAGATTGAACAGCTGTACAAAAACATTTTCTTTCTTTATATTCTTATCCTGTAAGCTTTTTAAATGTAATTTTTGCTCTCTTGACTTTTTAAACTTTTTTTAAAAAATGAAAACACAAGCCCACACATTAGCCTAGGCCCATCCAGGGTCGGGAGCATCAGTGTCACCATCTCCCACCTTCATACCTTGTCCTACCGGAGGTCTTCAGGGCCAGTGAGCTGTCCCCTCCTAGGATAGCAGTGCTTCTTCTGGAATAACTCCTGACAACCTGACTGAGGCTGTTTAACAGTTAACGTTTTTTATAAGTAGAAGCATACATTCTAAAATAGCAATAAAAACTATGGTATAGGCGGGACACGGTGGCTCACGCCTGTAATCCCAGCACTTTGAGAGGCCAAGGTGGGCGGATCACCTGAGGTCAGGAGTTCGAGACCAGCCTGGCCAACATGGCAAAACCCCGTCTCTACTAAAAATACAAAAATTAGCCAGGTGTAGTGGCACATACCTGTAATTCCAGCTACCCAGGAAACTGAGACAGAATTGCTGGAAACTGAGAAGCAGAGGCTGCAGGGAGCCAAGGTCATGCCACTGCACTCCAGCCTGGGTGACAGAGTGAGACTCAGTCTCAAAAAAAAAAATAAAATAAAATAATTTAAAAAATAAAATTTCACATAATCTGTTGGAAGTCTTTCATTTTTTTCTTTATTTCAACAAGCAATACAATTAATTTCCTTATTTAATTCAAGATGTGAAGTGCTAGATGCAGAGTTGAAAATACCACACAGATTCAAAGGAGAATGCGTACTGTGTCCGCTGTCTGCTGCTACTGGGTTCTTCCCCTTCCATTCATGTCTTTTTTTTTTTAATTGCATTTTAGGTTTTGGGGTACATGTGAAGAACATGCAAGATTATTGCATAGGTACACACATGGCAGTGTGATTTGCTGCCTTCCTCCCCTTCACCTATATCTGGCATTTCTCCCCACACGATATCTCCCCAAACCCCCACACCCCACCGTCCCTCCCCCGTATCCCTCCAACAGAACCCAGTGTGTAGTGTTCCCCTCCCTGTGTCCATGTGTTCTCATTGTTCAACACCCGCCTATGAGTGAGAACATGCGGTGTTTGATCTTCTGCTCTTCTGTCAGTTTACTGAGAATGATGGTTTCCAGTTTCATCCATGTCCCTGCAAAGGACACGAACTCATTATTTTTCATGGCTGCATAATATTCCATGGTGTATATGTACCACATTTTCCCTGTCCAGTCTATCTTCGATGGGCATTTTGTTTGGTTCCAGGTCTTTGCTATTGTAAACAGTGCTGCAATGAACATTCGTGTGCATGTGTCCTTATAGTAGAATGATTTATAATCCTTTGGATATATACCCAGTAAAGGGATTGCTGGGTCAAATGGAATTTCTATTTCTAGGTCCTTGAGGAATCACCACACTGTCTTCCACAATGGTTAAACTAATTTACACTCCCACCAATAGTGTAAAAGTGTTCCTATTTCTCCCCATCCTTTCCAGCATCTATTGTCTCCAGATTTTTTAATGATCGCCATTCTAACTGGCGTGAGATGGTATCTCAATATAGTTTTGATTTGCATTTCTCTAATGACCAGTGATGATGAGCATTTTTTCATATGTTTGTTGGCCTCATGTATGTCTTCTTTTGTAAAGTAAATGTTCATATCCTTCACCCACTTTTGAATGGGCTTGTTTGTTTTTTTCTTGTATATCTGTTTTAGTTCTTTGTAAATTCTGGATACCAGCCCTTTGTCAGATGCGTAAACTGCAAAATTTTTTTCCCATTCTGTTGGTTGCCAATTAACTCTAATGTCTGTTTCTTTTGCCATGCAGAAGCTGTGGAGTTTGGTTAGGTCCCATTTGTCTATTTTGGCTTTTGTTGCCAGTGCTTTTGGTGTTTTGGTCATGAAGTCCTTGCCTACGCCTATGTCCTGAATGGTTTTGCCTAGATTTTCTTCTAGGGTTTTTATGGTGTTAGGTCTTATGTTTATGTCTTTAATCCATCTGGAATTAATTTTAGTGTAAGGTGTCAGGAAGGGGTCCAGTTTCTGCACATGGCTAACCAGTTTTCCCAACACCATTTATTAAACAGGGAATCCTTTCCCTCTTGCTTGTTTTTGTCAGATTTGTCAAAGATTGGATGGCTGTGATATGTTGTGTTGCCTCTCAGGCCTCTGTTCTGTTCCATTGGTCTATATATCTGTTTTGGTACTAGTACCATGCTGTTTTGATTACTGCAGCCTTGTAGTACAGTTTGAAGTCCGGTAGTGTGATGCCTCCCGCTTTGTTCTTTTTGCTTAGAATTGACTTGGCTATGCGGGCTCTCTTTTAGTTCCATATGAAGTTTAAGATGTTTTTTTCCAGTTCTGTGAAGAAGGTCATTGGTAGCTTGATGGGAATAGCGTTGAATCTGTAAATGACTTTGGGCACTATGGCCATTTTCACGATATTGATTCTTCCTAACCATGAACACGGAATGTTTCTCCATCTGTTTCTGTCCTCTCTTATTTCGTTGAGCAGTGGCTTGTAGTTCTCCTTGAAGAGGTCCTTTATGTTCCTTGTTAGTTGTATTCCTAAATATTTTATTCTCTTTGTAGCAATTGTGAATGGCTGTTCGTTCTTGATTTGGCTCTCTTTAAGTCTGTTATTGGTGTATAGGAATGCTTGTGATTTTTGCACATTGATTTTGTATCCTGAGACTTTGCTGAAGTTGCTTATCAGTTTCAGGAGATTT
>NW_016107859.1:360046-367374 GCF_001604975.1 Cebus imitator
AGGAGGCAGCCTAGTCACTGTCTGCCTGCATAGGCTTTGCTGAGCTGCTGTGGGCTCTGCCCAGCTGCCGTGTGATCTTCCCTGCAGTCCTGTTTATATGGATGTAGTTAGGACTGCCTTGGCAATAGTGGCCCACCTGTGTTATAGTGGACTCTCTCTGTAATGGCAGGTTGCCTCAGCAACAGCAAGCTGCCTCAGGAATGATCAGACTGCCTCCGTAGTGGTGGAGTGTCTCAGTAATGGTGGATGCCCCTTTCCCTCAGTGCCGGACCAACGGGGGTTCAGCTGTGCTTGCTGTGAACCTCTCAACCCAGAGTGTTTTCAATTACTGTGTTTTTGTTTTGTTTTGGGGGTTGGGGTGGGACCAGCCGAGCCTGATCGCCCGGCTCCCTGACTCAGAGTCTTTTTTTGTTGTTGTTGTTGAATGGTTGATCTCTCCCAGTGTTCCAGTCGCCTGTTGAAAAGGCCCCGGGATCTCCCATGCCGCGACTCACTGAGCTGGCTGCAACAGCGGCACTGAGATTCCTGGCGGTTTTTTTGCCTAGGAATCTCCTGGCCTGGCTCGCTATTTCAGATGAATGGGCGACTCTGCCGTCTCAGGGCTCCAATTGCCAGCTAAGAGGGCACCCGGACCAGTGTCTTTTATATGGAGAACCACCAAGCCAGGGCGCGGGCAAAGCAGCCGCGGGGGCTAAAACAGCTGCACCAGCCGAAACAGTCGCGCTGGCGACCCGCGGGGCTCCTCCGCCTGGGAGTCTCCTGGTCTGTGGGCAATAAAAATCTGTCTGGAAATGCGGTGTCCACTCACCCTCTGCACTTTCACTGGGAGCAGCAATCCTGAGCTGTTCCTAGTCGGCCATCTTCCTCTACCTCCATTCATGTCTTTAGGGGTTGTAGCGTTTAGGTACCTAGGAAAGACTACTTGACGTTACATTAGCCTAAAAGTTCTGCCTAACTGTTAGAGAGTGTGGTTCCTTAGTATTCTTTGGGTCTACAACAGCATCAGGAAATACACTTGTCATTAATACTGTCTTTCAGATGTTACGGTTTTCACTTCTGCCTGCTCTGAGATTTTCCTTTCTGCATCTCAGGCTGTGTACTTACTATTCAAAACTGAATGTGAAGTTAAGGGATGTCAAGTTAATAGAGGAAAAATTTCCTAAATTTTTATTATTCAAATTCATATTTTGTGTAGAAATACATATAATACTTATAAACTCACTTGAGTCACAAATTATTAACATCTCTTGAGGTAAAGTGAATCTAATTGGTCCTCAGGAAGAAAATTCAATTTCTTAAAAGCATTGTGTGTTAAGGGATCCAAATCTTCAATTAGCTCCATGTCTAAAAGTGAATCCATGTTTGAAGCTTCACTCTCCTCTTAAGAAAGCCACTTTTCCATGATCTCACTTCCTGACGCACTCTCCTGTCAGAACAAATTCATCTCCCCAAGGAGATTCTTATTTCAGATAATCTTAATAGGCAGTCTGTTGCATTTCAAATAAGAGGATTGCTGTGCAGATTAAATGAGATAATCTCTAAAGGCCTGCTGTCTATGAAGACTGGCACTTAGTAAGCACCCAACTATGTTCCCTTTGAAGTCACATTCGGAATGCATCCAGTACACAACACCCAGTCCAGGTAGAAAACGTCTCTGAGATCCTGGGGAAGAGTTCTTTCTCATCAATTTTTGTCTCTTCCATAGTTTTTCTTTCAGAAGGAAGATAGTGTAGATATGACATTTCACCACTATAAAAAGTCCATTATACAGCTCCTTAAAATAGAAATATCCTGCTATAAAATGACACCCTCCTGATCAAAGCTAAGAAAATTAAACGAATCCCCTAATATCATCTAGTACACAGTCTATATTCAAATTTCCCCAATCGCCTCAAAAAATGGCTCTTATAACTTTTATTAAAACAAGAATGAAATCTACATTCACACATTACGCTTTGTTACTGCATCTCTTTAATAAAGAAAGTTGTCTCCTTTTTTCTTTTGTCATGGTGCTGATTTATTAAGGGGATTGAGCTTGTGCAACATTTCATGTTCTGGAGTTACATGGTTGAATCTTCTATTTTCCATATTTCATACAACTGAGAAATTAGATTTAAAATCTTGTTTAGATTTGTACTAAATATTTTTGGCAAGAATACAACTTCTGGTGTATTTCATATCACGTCGCATCAAGAGGCACATAATATTAGGAAGTTTGTGTTAGTGATACTGATAGTACCGCATAGCTAAATGCAACGGTGTGCTCTGTTATCTGAAGGTATGTTTACCCTTTCTGGTCCACAAGCACTCTATGGGGCAATGTTATGAGCCTGCAGGGGTATTGTGTTCCTCATGACCTTGCCTTGAGTGCTTTTCAGCATCTCTTGACGATCCTTGTGTGAATCACTTATTTTACTAGTTTACACTATGGTGATTTTTTAAATTTGTTCATTCCTTCTACATTTATTTACTTATTTTCCTCTCTTTTTCCCCCGCATCATGACTACTGAAATGCTTCTCTTAAAATATCAATTATCAAAATCTTTTAACCTCACACTTCTCCACCAAGGCTTGCTTTGCTGGACCCTAAGCCTGAGTTTCTGAGGGTAATCCAACCCCTTGAGCAGGGCTCCCTTACCTGAGACCCCTGCTAGGCTGCTCAGCTCTGGTTCCAGAGACAACTTCTGAGTCATCTCGAAATTTTAGTGGTAAGACCAGGAGCCAGTATACGAGGCATTTATAATTTTGTTTGCTCTTTATTTTACAATAATCATAGATTCACATGCAGTTCTAAGAATAATCACTTCCCATAAACTCTTCCCCCAGTTTCACACAGTGGTAACATATTGCATGGCAATAGTACATCGTTAAGGAAGACTGGCGTTGATGCAGTCCATTGCCTCTATTCAGATTTCACCTGTTTCACATGCACTCATTTGTCTGTGTGTGGATATTTATTTCTATGCAATCTCACCTTACTTGCAGATTTGTGTAACCGCCACCACAGTCAAGATACTAAACAGACCTATCACAACAATTCTTTACTAACCTTCATAGTCACAGGCCTCTCCCTGTATCTTGAGTCCTTGGCAATCATTAATCTGTCTTCTATCTCTATAATTTTGTCATTTTTGAGTGCTACATTAATGGAATCATATTGCACGTAACTTCTTAAGATTGGCTTTATTTATTTATTTTTTTTTTTTTGGTTTGGCACAAATTCCTGGAGTTCACCCAAGTTGTTGAGCATATGAATAGTTTGTTCCTTTTTATTTCTGAGTGTTCCATATGTATGTACCACAGTTGTACCATTCACCCACTGAGGGACATTTGAGCTGTTTCCAGTTTTCAATTATTATAAATAAAACTGCTGTGAACATTTACATACTTTTTTTTGTGAACATAAGTTTTTATTTCTCTGGGATAAACGCCCAAGAGTGTAATTTCTGAGTTGTATAATAAGTATATTGTAAGTGTTTTGTAAGAAGGGTTTCTGCCGAAACTTTCCCAGAGCAGCTGTACATACCATTGTCCCATTTTACATTTCCTCCAACAATCTAGGAGTTATCCAGTTATGTGACATTTTTGCCAGGGTTTGGTACCATCACTGTGTTTGTTTGCCTGCTTGTTTTAGTCATTCTGATAGGTGTATAGTGATATTTCACTGGGATTTTAATTTGCATTTCCCTAGTGGACAATGATATTGGACATCGTTTCATATGTTTGTCATCTGTCTGTCCTATTTAGTGAAACGTATTTTGCAAAGTTTCTCCTTTGATTATTTTTTACTGTTGAGTTTTAAGTCTTCTACATACATTACAGATACAAGTCATTCATTAGCTATGTGGTTTATAAATATTTTCTCCCAGGTTTTTATTCTTTTCACATAGGCTTTCACAGAGCAAAAGTTTTGGTGAGGTCGTATTATCAATTTTTCTTTTTCTAAATCATGATTTTCATGCCAAGTCTAAGAAGTTTTTGCCTAGCCATATATTCTGAAGATTTTCATTTGCCTTTTTAAAAAGGTTTTCTAATTTTATGTTTTGCATTTCTGTGTGTGTTCCACTTTGAGTTATTCTTTTGTGTAGGCTGTGATGTTTAGGCCAATGTTCATTTTTTGGCTTATAAATGCCAAATTGTTACTGCGTTGTTTATTAAAAAGAAGATCCTTCCTCCATTAAATTCCTTTATCACCTCCACTGAAATGAATTGCTTTATGAGTCAATTGGGCTTATTTGTGTGGGTTTATTTTTGGGTTCTTTATTCTGTTCCATCTATATATGTATCTATTATTTGCTAATATAACATTGTCTTGATTATTGTAGCTACATAATATCCCTTATTGCATATATAATAAAAATATGCTTACAATTGACCCTTGAAAAACATGGGTTTGAACTGTGCACATCTACTTACATGAGGATTTTCTTCTGCCACCCCTGAGAAAGCAAGACCAAACCCTTTCCTTCCTCCTCTTCCTCAGCTCACTCAACCTGCAGACAATGAGGATGAAGACCTTTATGATGACTCACTTCCACTTAATGAATAGTAAATATATTTTATCTTCCTTGTGATTTTCCTAATATTTTCTTTTCTCTAGCTTATTTTATTGTAAGAATACAGTACATAATACATATAACGTACAAAAATATTTTTCACTCATCTGTTTGTGTGATCAGTAGGTCTTACAGTCAGCAGGGTATTAGGTGTGAAGTTTTCGGGAGTCAGAAGTCAATATGTGGATTTTTGACTACAAGAAAATCCACATATATGTTGGGGAGGGGAGCTCCTGAGGCTCACATTGTTCCAGTATCAACTTCATGTACAGCTATCCCTCGATATCCATGGGGCAGAGATCCAGGACCTCCTGCTGATACCAGAATCCCCAGGTGCTCAAGTCCCTGATCCAAAATGGCGTAGTATGAGCATATAACTTACATGCCCCCTCCCATATACTTTAAATCAACTCTATTATTAGTTATGTTGTCTAGTACCATGTAAACACTATGTAAATAATTATTATACTATATTATTTGCAATAATGATAAATCTATACATGTTCAATACAAACTCCATTTTTTGAATATTTTTGATTCATGATAGGTTGGATCCACAGATGCAGAACCTGGGGATACACAAGGAGAATTATATTTGGGTTTTGTCCCTGGTTCCTGGCACAGAACTGTTAAAGTCCATGTAATTTCCTGAATCATAGGAGTGTCTCTTAAATGAGTGTTGGGTTGTGTCAGATATATTTTTTTTCTTTAGCCTAGTGATATAATTATTATATTAATTGATTTTCAAATATTGAACCAGATATATATATATATCTGGAATACATCCCACTTGATCAAGTGTGTAATTCTTTCCATACATGTGGATTTGATTTGCTAATGCTTATGAGGGTTTTTGTATCCAAGTGTATGAGCGATATTGGCCCATAGTTTTGAAGGTGTTTTCTGTGTACTCTTTGTTTAATTTTGGTATTAGGGTAATACTAACTTCATAAATGAGTTAG
Organism: Cebus imitator; assembly: GCF_001604975.1. Lineage (NCBI taxonomy): Eukaryota > Metazoa > Chordata > Mammalia > Primates > Cebidae > Cebus > Cebus imitator. The sequence continues at coordinate 365,565 of NW_016107859.1, forward strand.
TATTTCCTTCTCTTCTATTTTCTGGAAGTGATTGCATAAAATTTGTGTAAAGTCTCCCCTAAATGTTTGGTGGAATTCTCTAGTAAAACCACCTGGGCCTGAACATTTCATTGTGGGAGATTTTTATTATGCATTCAATTAATTTAATGATTGTAGGACTAATCAGATTTTCTATTTCTTCTTGATTGAGTTTCATTGCCTGTGACTTTTGAGAAATTGGTCCATTTCTTCTCCATTGTTGAACTTACCAGGGTGAAGTTGTTCATAATATTCCCTTATTCTTTTAGTGGCTATGTGATCTGCAGTAATATCTCCTGTTTCATTCCTCATATTGGTGACGTGTTTCTCTCTTTTATATCTTTGTCAACTTGCTAGATGTTTATCATTTTTTATTATTTTTGAAAAAAACTGATTCATTGGTTTTCTTCTATTGAGTTTACATTTTTAGTGTTACAAATTTCTGCTTTAATCTTTATTATTTCCTTTCTTTTCTTTACTTTTAATGTATTTTGCTCTCCTTTTGATAGTTTCTTGAGGTAGAAACTCAGACTAATGATTTGAGACATTTTCTTTTTTTTTACATAAACTTCGAGAATTGTTATTGTTTCTTTCTTGAAGGTAGAAATAATCACTGGAGCCATGTAAGTCTGAAATTTTTATTGTGTGAATATTTTAACTATGAATGCAAGTTTAAAATAGATATAGAGCTATTCAGGGCTTCGATAATTTGGGTATTCCAAGAAATGTGTCCACTTCATCTAAGTTACCACACTTACCATAATGAGATGCTCTTAGTACTTTAAAATCATCTTTTTTATATTTATAGGATTTGTAGTGATGTCCCCTTTTAATTCCTACCAATTTTATTGCTCCTTTTTTAAAAGCAGATTTTAGTTTTATTTCTGTATTGTTATTACATTTCATTGATTTCTGCTGTCATGTTTATTGTTTGCAAGTACTTGAAGATTTTTCAGATGTTTGTGTTACTCATTTCTAATTTAATATAATTGTTGTCAGAAAAATTGTGGATTTTTTCAGTCCTTTCACTTTTATTCAGAATTTTTCTATGGTTTATGATATAGTCTATTTTGGTAAGTAGTGTTATGTTCACTTGAAAATAATATGTATGCTGGAGCATTCTATAAATGCCTATTAGATCAGGATTACGGTAATGTTGCTTGAGCTGGCTATATTTTTATTGATTTTCTATGTACTTCTCATTGATTATTGTCAGTGGGATGTTGAGATCTCCAACTATAAATGTAAATTTGTTTCTTCTTGTAACTCTCAGCCTTTTTTTCTTCATGTATTTTGAAGTTATGTTATTAGGAGCATAACATTTAGGGTAATAATATTCTTTTGATGAATTGCTCCTGTTACCATTATGAAAGATCTTCTTTTTCCTTGGTGTCATCCCTTGTCCTGAAATATATTTTGATATTAATATAGTTGCTTTATTTAATTGGTGTTAGCATGGTATGTCTTCTTCCAAACTTTTAGCCTATTCATGTCTTTAAATGAAAATTAGGTTTCTTGTACATAGCATATATGTTGGTCTTACTGTCTCTGCCCAATCTGAAAATCTCTGCCTTTTAATTGCTTGTGTTTGCTCTCTTCCTCTTTGTTTTCTGTTTCTCCCATCTGTTCTTTGCTCACCTTTCTTTTTTTTTTCCCCCATTTATTTATTTTATTGTATTTTAGGTTTTGGGGTACATGTGAAGAACATGCAAAATTGTTGCATAGGAACACACATGGCAGTGTGATTTGCTGCCTTCCTCCCCATCACCTACATCTGGCATTTCTCCCCCTG
>NW_016107859.1:368299-398719 GCF_001604975.1 Cebus imitator
TTTTTTTTTTTTTTTGTAGAGACAGGGTTTTGCTGTATTGCCCACACTGGTCTCAAACTTGTGGCCTTCTGACTCCCTGTCTTGGCCTCCCCAAGTGCTGGGATTACAGGCATGAGCCACTATACTTGGACATCTTATTTTTACTTTCGTTTCTCTGTATGTATTGAGTTCCAATATATTTTAATACATTATTGTATTTAAAACATTTTTTTCATTTTGTCCTAGAATGCAGATAAGTTATTTAGAAAAAAATCTAGTCTTTTCTAAATTTGCTTTTAATCTTTCTTGGGTGAGACAGATCAAACCTTTAATCAAAGGCTTTTTTTTTTTTTCTGTTACTGAGCCAATATATTTCCGATTACTATACCCAATATGTCACATATTTTAACATTTTGTCTTTCTGGCTGATAGAAACAAATATCCCTAGCCCCATGTGATCCCTGGAAATTTTCATGCCTACTTCATTGGACTATACTTTGGTCTTTGATATTTTCACACACATGCTCTTATCAATTCTAACCTGGAAACTCAAGTGACGTCTTTGCAAAAATCTGGAGATCGATCACTCTCTCTCTTTTCCTCTCTTCCTCTTCCTCTTGCTCCTCCTCTGCCTTTTCTTCCTCTCTCTCTCTCTCTCTCTCTCTCTCTCTCTCTCTCGTTGTCTCTTCCCTCATACTCTATCCTGTGAACTCTAGCTACATTAGCTGCCTTGAGCCAACTCTGTCCCAATTCTGTCTCCTCAATGCAAATGCTGGCTTAAGTTATCCCTCCCTGGGCTCTTTCCTTAAGAACGTTTCCTTTAATAGCATTTTATCCACCACAGAACTTCATTCAGAATTGAAGTTAATCCTCTCAAACCTGTCACTTCTTTATCAACTAAAATTATGTAATATTTTAAATCCTTTGTAGTCATTTCAATGGTGTTCACGGCATCTTCACCAGCAGTAGATTCCATCTTAACTAATCACTTCCTTTGGTAACTCATAAGAAGAAACTCCTCTTCCATTCAAGTTTTGTCATGAGATTGCACAATTCTTCACTTCTAATTCTAGTTCTCTTGCTATTTTCACCACAACTGCAGTTACTTCTCCCACTGAAGTCTTGAACACATCAAAATCATCCTTGGGGTTGGAATAAACTTCTTCCAAATTCGTTAATGTTGATATTTTGACCTCCTCCCTTGAATTACACGTGTTCTTTGTGGTGTCTAGAATGGTGAGTGCTTTCCAGAAGGTTTTTGATTTACTTTGCCCAGATACATCAAAGTGATCACTATCTATGGCAGCTATAGGCTTAGAAAATGTACCTATGTAATGTATTCATGTTCAATTCAGTTAAACTCAATTAGATTTTACTTGCTAAAAAGAGACAAGGAACAGACACAATAATAAACCACATAAACTCTTCAGGTTCCCTGTGAGTTCCAGACATCAGCTTTTCCTCCCAAAAGTGTTGTTGTGGATTGCAGGCCTAGGTCACGTGAGAGGGTGCCCCAGCAGGACACCTGCATGCCTGCTCCAGACTGGCACCTCCCCAGTAGTCCTGAGTTGCACTATAGCATTTCACGGATTGCCACCTCCTTTGCCACAGCAAAACTTAGTTTTCCTTATGCCTCTGCAGAAGCTCAGTGCCATCATTGAAGGAAACCCACAATAACGAGCAGACAGGAAACCAATATATGAAGCGAAATAATTCTTGATTGTATAATAAAATTATCACAAAACTGAAAGTTTATACTCACTTAGGAAGGTCAAATGAAAAACTGAAAGTTTTCTGGTGCATTTAGAATCACAGTAAAGGGAATTAGTTAGAGGTCTTCTATGTAAGCTCACTCAGTGAATGCATGTGGCCCCAAAGCACAGGCCTGGAAGGAACTTCACTGACGTGTTTTCTTAAATGACCTTCAACTTGTGTCTTTGATTATGTTTTCTTGTAATCCATGCTGGACTCTTTTCTTCTAAATGAAAAGAGTTACTTCTTCAGGCAGATCAATATCATCCATTAAAATGCAATTTTGTCTTGTTTTTGCACAGTCTTTTTTTTAGTCTAACTTTGCATACTTACCCACTGAAATACACTTTAACCAAAGGGTGTTTATAAACTTGCAAAACTCTAGGATGCCTTGCTTTCATGCCTACTTATAATTACTTTATGTGTGCTAAAAATCACAAGTAGCACTTTTTACCCTATGTTCTTTTCTTCTTTGTACTCTGGAACAAGAACTAATGATGACAAGGAAAAGCAGGCAGTAGCAGAGCTGAAGAAGAACTTAGGAATTGGCCATGCACAACATGAGTCATAGTCCTTGGACAACAAACTTCATCATTTCAACAGACCCAGTCTATTGTCAACATATGTTTTCTGTTAAGTTTCCATTGGCCCAATGAGAAACATTTAAATTGAGCTTCCCTAGACAACATTTTGCAAAGGGCCTGAGATGCTAGCTCTCCCTTGAAAACATTACATTTCGTATATTAATAAAATCTTATTTTCATGCTTTAAAACTTCACTTACAATTTGAGCCTGTTAGGTACAAGTGGCAGTAATTTCTTTGCTGTGATTATGTCCAAATTTTGTGATGAACATAGAGATAAGGCTAGTTGTCATAGATTTAAATAATCTAAAGCAATTGGGATTGCTTCATGTCACCAGTACTGTGTGCTCCAGGCTCAGGCATGATAACTTTATAATCAGCATCTTAAGTATCTCACGTCTCTCAACTCAATTTGTGTCTTGAGATTGGTTCCAGCTCCAGCATGGATTTTGAAGAGCTCCCTGTGGCTATAAGTCTCTGATGCTTCCCTGTTTGATAGGGGAGCTGGGTCCTGCCCACTGCTTTGCCCCGTCTTCCAATACTCTGGGAAAGTCCAGTCCCAGTCCTGTGCCATGATGGTCTGTGTCTCTTGGCCAGCTAGGGTTAGGCTTAGAGTTAAACTGACAGTTTTAGACTCTAACTCTGGCTTGCTTATTGCACCTGTCTTCTTTGGCTACTAAGTAGTTTCATTTTCTTTTGGTCCCATCTGGCTTCCCCGCCTGCTCTGTGCCCCTAGCGTATTAGTTTGTCAGGGCTGCCATAACAAAATACCACAGACAGAGTGGTTTAAGTGACAGACATTTATTTTCTCACAATTCTAGAAGTAGGATGGAGGTGTCAGGACAGAAGTCATATTGAATTAGATCCCCGCATATGACCTCACTTAACCTTAATTGCCTTTTTAAACACTCTAGCTCCAAATGCAGTCGCATTCTGAATTTTGAGGTACCAAAGGGGTGGTTAGAACTTCAACATCTGAATTTGGAGGCAATTCATCTCACAATACTCAAGATGGTTCTTACGCCCTTTCTCAGCCTCAGATGTCCTCAGTCCTGGTGCTGCCCGTGCAGTGTGCCTGGGGGCAGAGGTCACTGCTAGCCTGGTGCACCACAGCTGAACTTCTGACACTGCAGCAAGAGTATCCTCTGTCCAATTTGTACCCATAGGTAGGCTTTAGCTTCCAGGCTGATGTTAGATTCTTCTCCTGGCTCTAGAGCAACTTGGTGGTCTCCCCCAGTTTTAGGGACATTTCTCTGCCTTTCAACTCCTGATTCCATTTGGACTCATCTCTGTATGACCTCTCACTATGCGGGCTTGGGTGACTTTGCCTTCTTATTGTGACTCACCACTAATAGCAGTACAAAATCCTGTTTCATCAAGTGAGTTCCCCAGAACATTAGCTACGCTGGATATAAATAGATTTTGTGTAGGATACCAAGCATGTTTGAGAAATGTTGAATGACAGAAAACAAAGTTTGTTTCATACAGAACTTCCTATACCCTTACATGTCCACAGGTGGGGAAGTGAGAAGATACACCCTGCATGATTGTTTCCAAATGTTTTCTTTGGGTTGGGGTGTGAACTCTGAATTCTGAAATGACCCAAAGGACTTGCCCAGATGCAGTGCTGACAGCCTTGGCCACACTCCAGCCTGGCTTCTACCTGCACTAGCTGTGTGCCCACAGGTGACACAGCCCTTGTGTGAGTCTCTGCTCAAGAAAATGCGATCCTGCTGGACTGCCAGACGTTAATTGTCCCAGCCCGCAAGGCCAAACCATTTTCAGTAATCCTCTGTTACTCCACGCTGTAACTTCCTACTTACAGCCCCAGTCTCTTTTCTGGTCCCCCACTTTTTTTTTTTTTTTTTTTTTTTTTTTTTTTTGTTTTCTCTTTTTGTGCCCTATCAGTTCTCCTTTGAAAACCCCAGTCACCTTTGCTTTATTTGGAATTGAACTGATTAGGAGACCAAGTGGAGTCTGTCTTGCAGCACTTGTGTCCAGTGCTATTTCTCGGACAAGGGGAGCTGCCTCGCCAATCCTGAGATACCGTTTGAAAAATGCTGCTCTGGCATCAGGGTCCAAGTGAAGCAGTTCCAAGATTTTCTGCAGAAACTATGGCAGAAAGACACTGAGAACACACAGAAATATGCTTGTGCTTTCTATAAGTTTTCCACTTTGTATTAAGTGAAAAAATTATATAATAAAACAAACAGTGGATTTGTGTCACATGTCAGGTATATATGAGTGAGGGCGACATGGCCTCACAGTACAATACACAAATGATGACACCATGTTATCTTGAATGATGAAAGGATTGAGCCTTCCAGGGAACATTCCCACACTGAGGCCCAGGTCCCCTCTCTGCCACATCCACATTGCAGGCAAATGTCAGCCGGCTGCCACTTGAACATGTGCTGACTTGGACATTCACTGGCAGTCAACATAATTGTCACTGAATGGACTGCCGACGGGGTGTTAGGGCTCCCTATGTGGATGTCAGCTCTTACAAATAAAGCTACCCTCATGGGTGATTGGGGCAGCAGTCTGCAGTCTGTCATCCGGGAGTAGGGGAATAAACCTGAGGACAAACAGAGTCCATGCAATATTAAATAAACCTAATTACATACAAAGGAGGGGTCACGCCTTAGTCTGCTCAGGCTGACATCACAAAATGTCATAGATTAAGTGCTTCAAACAACATAAATTTAAATTTTCTCACAGTTATGGAGGCTGCAAATTCAAGATTAAGTTTCTGGAGGCTGGAAGTCCAAATCAAGCAAGTGACACCTATGACCACTTCCAGGAGAGGAGTCCTACTGCACGGTGGAGAACAGAAAAGCATAGCAATGCCTGCTTCCAGGAGCAGTAGTCCCAGGACATCAACCTACTGCCTGATTTTCAGGCATGACTCACACAGGCACAGGATGGAACAATGCTTTACACGCATAAAGACACCACATAGCAAGAGCAGCTTCAGTGCCCACTGACGATCCCCATGGCCAGTGGGTCTCCCCCGACAGCCAGCACAGGGAGATATTCCACACACCCATGCTATAGACAAGGGTGCTTGTTCCCTCCCTGCTAGGAAAAGATACTGCAGTGGGGCTGTTCAGGTGCCATATGATGTACATGCTTAAGCAGAACGAGGAAGTGTTTCACCAGTCCAGAACAGAGAAAGAGGATCCCCACAAAGGGTAATGGCCAGCACAGGAGCTCTGTGTGTGGAGCTCTTTAACTCTTTGTAAGAAAATGTTCCTACCTCAAGGCACACTCCTATGCAACTATGCAGAGGTCAAAAGACTGTGTGTGTGTTACTGTTTCTTTCAACATGTTCCTGGTGAGGGCTCTTCCCCTGGCTTGTGGACAGCCACCTTCTCCATGTGTCCTCAGGTGGTCTTTCCTTGGGGCTTGCATGAAAAGAAAGAGAGAGAGATGCTGTGAGAGAGCACTGGGGTGTATTTTCTTATAAGAACACGAATCCCTTCAGATCAGAGCCCCTCACCTTAAAGATCTTATTTAACTTTAATTAGTTCTTTATAGACCCTCCCCATCTCCGAATATAGCCACACTGGGCATTAAGGCTTTAACCTGTGGATTTGGGGGTGACACAAACACTCAGTTCAAAATAGGCCAAGATGCATAAACAGAATAATTGACTCAGGAGAAAGATGGCAAAAAGTTCATCGAATGTAGCACACTTTCAAAATATTCTAACTTGTGTCTTAAGGAAAAGCAGGACAATATTGCACCCACTAAACAAGGGCATATGGCAATGAAAAAGAGGAAATCAGAAAGTAAAATATTCTTAAATATTAGAAATATCATCATTAAAAAGACACGATGTCTGAAAGAAAACTTGAAGGACAACTCTCAGCATGTACATAAAGAAAGAAAACATGAAGAGAGATAGGAGAAAAAAGATCAATAAAAACATTTAAATCCATGAAGTCCAAAGAGTTGCATAAAAAGAAAATGATAAAAAGGAAATTATCAAAGAACAGCCTATTGGGAGAACATTTTCCAGAGCTGTGGGGATGGGCTGCATGCATTTAGACTTAAAAAGTCACCAACAGTTGATCAAGATAAATTAAAGAATCACTCACCCCTAAATGCATCGTTGTGATGTTTTAGAAGAGAAGGAACAAAACAGGGCATCTGTAAAGAAATCTCAAACTTGCATCAGATTTCTCATTAGTAACACTGGAATACAATGAGGCAGTAACTTTAAAGTCCACAGAGGAAATTATTTTCAACTTAGAATTCTACATCCGGTAGAAAAAAAAAATTATATTGAGTGTTGATGCCAAAATAAACACATTTTCAGTCATCATAGGCCTCAGGCCATTTACCCTTTGTGAAAAAGATAAATCCTGTGTAAAAGATAAATCCTTCATGATATTCTGCAGAAACACCAATATAAATCCCAGACAGGAGGAGACATAGGACCTGAGATAGAGTGGCCCCATCCTCAAGACAATAAAAGACTATCTCAGATGACACTGAGCAGCAGACTTAAAGAGCAACTGGTCTACCACAGTGCAAGGTCAGGGGAGTGTAAGTGCAAATGTTGCTAGGGAGAAACATTTAAGAAGAAATCAGATTTGTGAAAGCAAAAGCATCATGATGGTGGGAAATCTTGACGATAAGTCAGAGGACAAGTTTACAGCAAAGGGAAAGCATCTGGAATTCTAGGAAACTCACAAATATGTATAAGAGAGTCATGCTTTAGTGCAAATCAACAAGCACATGCCATGAGCTAGCAGCATGGACACCTCCTGGAAACTTGTTGGAAATCCTCATGCCACCCCAAACCGACTGAATCTGGAACTATGGATGGCACCCAGCAATCTGCCTTTAGCAAGCCCTCCAGGGTTCTTGATCCTCTGCTTTAGACCAGGGTTTTGCAGTGGCCTCTTTTTGTAAATCAGTTTTGTTGGAGCTCAGGACGCTTATTTTATCCTGCAGTTTCTATGGCTGCTTCTACTCTGCAACAGCAGAGGGTAGTGGCTGTGACAGACACCTTATGGCCCCAAAGCCTAAATATCTACTATTCGATCCTTGACAGAAAATATTTGCGAATCCCTGCTTTATATACCTTTGGATAGGCTATAAAAGTGTTTGAGACTTCATTTGATTTTGAATTTTGGTCTGTGCTTCTTAGATATAGCAGTCTGGGAATCCCAGGTCCTTCTGTCTGCATCCAAGTATGCTACACTCCTGTTTGCAGTGACAATCATCCTAATATTGTGAAGGCTGCTTCTTAGTTTTCAGTCAACATCTACAGCAAGCCCAGGAGACTTGGGATTAAGGAATAGGAGTGTAAGAGTTAAAACGTCATAAATGTGAAAGTCGGGTACAGCTCCAGAAACTAGCAGTAGAAGGGAACCACAGGGAAAAATATTTCCTTATCTCAGATAAAAGGGAGACAAGAGAGACTGTCAAATTGGTGCAACCAGAAAAATATGCTCACACAACTCATAAAAAGTTTTAAAGGCAAAAGAAGTAAAAATCAGACCATAGCTATGAAAAATTGAGAGGGAGTGAAGAGAGAGAAGAGGTGAGGAATAATAGAAGTGTCTAAATCAAGAAATGAGGGATAGAAGATCCTCCAGAGGAATAGAAACAGCAGTGGTAACCAAGAGCTGCTTTGAGCAAGCATCCCAGACAGTTTGACATGGGGCAGACTTTTGTTTTCATTTCTTTGTTTAGTTTTTGTGTGTAAATATACATTTCACTTTAATGATAGTACAGATCTTGACAGGTGGAGATCAACACTGGCAGGACCCTGGCCCATGGAATTAGGAAGCCTCCAAGCCTCACTCTCCAGCCCACCTGACCCCACTGGGTCTGCCCAGAACCCTGTGCTCCCGAAGCCCCCTCTCCCACACAAACTGCCTTCTGTCTTTTTAAAGTTGTTGATCTAATGTCTGTTTTGTCTGACATAAGAATAGTTACTCCTACTCACTTTTGGTGTCCATTTGCATGAAATATCTTTTTCCAACCCTTTTAACTTAAGTTTATGTGAGTACTTATGTATTAGCTGAGTCTCCTGAAGATAGCAGAAACTTGATTGGTAAATTTTTAGTCATTCTGCCATTCTGTATCATTATTATTATTATTTTTTGAGACAGTGTCTCATTCTGTCACCCAAGCTGGGGTGCATTGGTGTGATCTTGGCTCACTGCAACCTTCACCTCCTGGGTTCCAGCAATTCTCTTGCCTCAGCAGCTGGTATTACAGGTATGCACCAACATGCCTAGATAATTTTTTCATATTTTTAGTGGAGACGTGGTTTCACCACGTTGGCCAGGCTAGTCTTGAAGTCCTAACCTCAGGTGATCCACTTGTCTTGGCCTCCCAAAGTGCTGGGAATTACAGGCATGAACCACCACACGCCGCCCATTCTGTATCTTTTAAGTGGAGGATTTAGGCCATTTGCATTCAACATTAGCATTGAGAAGTAAGGTGCTATTCTGTTCACGACGCTGTTTGTTATCTGAATACCTTGTTTTCTTTTTCACTGTGCTGTTGTTACTTAGGCCCTGTGAAATTTATGCTTTAAGGGGGTTCTATTTTGGTATATTTTGAGGATTTGTTTCAAGATGTAGAGCTCCTTTTAGCAGTTCTTGTAGTACCTAGTACCAGTTTGGTAGTGCTGGATTCTCTTTGCATTTGTTCATCTGAAAAAGACTTTTTCTCTTCTTCATTTATGAATCTTAGTTTCACTGGATACAACATTCTTGACTGATAATTGTTTTGTTCAAGGAGCCTAAAAATAGGACTCCTATCCCTTCTAGCTTGTGGGATTTCTGCTGAGAAATCTGCTGTTCATTTGATAGGTTTTCCTTTGCAGGTTACCTAATGCTTTTGCCTCATAGCTCTTGAGTTTCTTTCCTTCATCTTGGCTTTAGATAACCTGAAGACTATGTGACTAGGTGATGACAGTTTTGCAATGAATTGCCCAGGTGTTCTTTGAACTTCTTGTATTTGGATGTCTAGATCTCTAGCAAGGCCAGGGAAGTTTTTCTCAATTATTCCCTCAAATATATTGTATAGACTTTTAGATTTCTCTTCTTCCTCAGGTACACCACTTATTCTTAGGCTTGGACACTTAACATAGTTCCGAACTTGTTGTCAGCTTTGTTCTTTTTTATTTGTTTGTTTAACAGAGTCTCATCCTTGTCATCCAGGCTGGAGTGCAATGGTGCAATCTTCGCCGTCTGGGATCAAGCGATTCTCCTGCCTCAGCCTCTGAAGTAGCTGAGATTACAGGCACCCGCCACCATGCCTGGCTAATTTTTGTATTTTAGTAGAGTCAGGGTTTCACCATGTTGGCCAGGCTAGTTTCAAACTCCTGACCTCTGGTGATCTGCCAACCTTGGCCTCCCAAAGTGCTGGGATTACAGGCGTGAGCCACCAAGCTTTGTTCATTTCTAAAAATTCTTTATTCTTTGTCTTTAATAGATTGGGTTAATTTAAAAACCTTGTCTTCCAGCTCTCAAGTTCTTTTTTCTGCTCGTTCAATTCTATTGCTGAGACTTTCCAGTGCATTTTGTATTTCTCTAAGTGTGTCTTTGATTTCCCAAAGTTGTGGTTGTTTTTCCTTTACGCTTCTGTTTCACTGAAGATTTTTCCTTTTGTGTCCTGGATCATGTTTCTGATTTCTTTAAGTTGGACTTCACCTTTCTCTGATGCCTCCTTGAATAGTTTAATAATCAACAATTCAGGAATTGCCAGAAAAAGAAACGCAAAGTTGATTATTAAACTATTCAATTTCATCTTCATTTGTAGCTATTGCTGGTACATTGGTATGATAGTTTGTGGGTGTAAGAGAAGTTTGTTTCGTCATATTACAGAATTGTTTTTCTGGTTCCTTCTCATTTGGGTATACTATGTCAGAGGGAAGATCTGGGACTCAAGGGCTGCTGTTTAGATTATTTTGTCCCACGGGGTGCCCCCTTTATGTGGTTTTCTCCCCTTTCCCCTAGAGATGGGGCTTCCTGAGAGCCAAACTGCTGATTGTTTTTGTTCTTCTGGCTGTAGCCACTCAGTGGAGCTACCAGGCTCAGGCTGGTACTGGAAAGTGTCTGCAGAGTCCTGTGATGTGCTCCGTCTTCAGGTCTTGCAGCTGGAGTGGACACCAGCACCTGCCCTAGTGGAGGTAACAGGGAAGCGAAGTGGACACTGTGAGGGTCCTTGGTTGTATTTTTGTTTAGTGTGCTGGTTTTGTGTTGGTTGGCCTCCAGCCAGGAGGTGGTGCCTTCAAGAGTGCATGAGGTACAGTATTATAAGATGGATGTGAACTTGCCCTAGGGATGCCTGGTTAAGCATTCAGGTTTCTCAGGTGGTGGGCAGGGCCATAGAGCTCCCTAGAGACCTTTGTCTTCAGCTACCAGGGTGGGTAGAGAAAGACTACCCGGTGGGGACAGGGATAGGTGTGTCTGAGCTCCGATTTGCCTCAGGCAGGGCTTGCTGTGGCTGCTGTGGGGGTGTGGCTCTCAGGCCAAGGGAGTTACCTTCCCAGGAAGACTATGTCTGTCTCTGCTGCAACACATAGGTCACCAGGGAAGTGGGGGAAAGCTGGCAATCACAGGCCACACCCCACTCCCATGGAGCCAGCAATTCTAAAGGCCAGTAGCATTTCCACTGTGCCCCCACAGCAGCACTGAGTCTACTTCCAGGCAGCTGGTGTCCAGGGCTGAGAACTCGCCCCAGACCACCAGCCTCCCCACTGAGAAAGCAAGCAGGCTCATAGAGTTTTGGCATCTCAGGGAGCCTGCGGCAGGGATCCAGTTCCTTCAAAGAGTCTGTAGATTTTCTCCACTTTCTTGGTATGTTCCTGTGGTAGTTCTTAAAGCAAAAGTTCACAGTGTGAGTCTCCACATGCTGCTCTGTCCCTCCAAGTGGGAGCTTTAAGCTAGTCCTGCCTCGTATCCGTGGTCTTACTCTCCTTGCTGTCTTCTGAAAAACCGTCTCCGCGGCTGCCCCTGCCTCCTCTGCAGGATGTGAAATGGTGGTTGGCGGGGTGAGCAAGAGCACCGCAGCTCCGGCCAATCCTGCGTAGCTGCCAAAATGGCCCTGAACACTAGTGTCCCCTCCCGCAAGCCCCTCTGAGCCCACCCATCAAGAAGCCCTTTCTTGACTCCCCACCCCCATCCAGTCCCAGAGACCATCCTGTTGCATATTTTATGACAACACATCCTTCTCCTTGCTGTAATTACCACAAATGTAATTATTCATTACATGTGCAATTATTCGTTGAATGTTCTCCACATCCAGCTGGGCTGAAGACAGAGAGATGGTGTCTGGCTCATAGACAGCTGGACCTGCCACACCTCCCCCGAGGCCTGCCGTACGAGGAGGACTCAATCAGGGCCTGTTACAAGAAAGAGCAAATCCTGCTGGCAGGCAGACAGGCTTCAGCACGGGGCCTGGCACTGCTCTGCTGCAAAACTCAGCACCTGCATAAAGGAACACAGGGAGAGAGGTCGTCAGTGTCTGGGGGCAAGATGATCTTGAACGTCAAGGTGAGAGCTTGTCGGGATTGCTAACAGCCTTGGCAGTGGAAAGGGGGGTGTTGCAGGCTGGGTCTGTCCATCTTCCTCGTGATGTCCTGTCATACCCACCAACGGGCAACAAAAGCTGTAGTTTTCAGGGATATATCAGAGGAGCTGTTTCCAATTTAGTGAAAATTACCTTTGAGATTCTAATCTGAGCTGGGAAATCATTTGACAAACATCAGTGGGGATGGATGTGCCAGAACTTCAATGAGAAAATCAGATGGATCCCTAGAGCCAAAATATAAGCAGCAGCCGGGACTGGCCCTGGGCCCCCTGCTGTGCTGTGTGGATGCTGGGTTGCCATAATCAACACCATAGTGGCCTCATTTTGGAAAACTACTGGAAAGAAATGATGAAGGGAATGGGCTGGGAGGCAGTGTAGACGTTCACTGTGGAAATGCAAGCAGATCTTCCAATTATAGGCAGCTTGGTGCCTGTTCTCATGCAGAGCACATGGCAAGCAGAGACTCCAAATAAGGTCATTGAAGCCGCTCTGGAGAGACAAGCATAAAGCAGGAAAAAAAGCTGATTTGAGTGTCACGTGCAGACAGAGGTGAGGTTTGGGCCACAGAAGAGAGTAAGTTCTCAGAGAGGAAGAGAGGCAGAACCTTGCAAAGTATATTCGTAACCTTGGGGAAGAGCAACAGGGCAAACTTCCCGGGTTGCTGAACACAGAACCATGAGTGAGGAAATAAACGTTTTTCAAGAATCACAGTGGACGTGAGGCTGAAGGTCCACATGCTGTTAGAAGGAAGTGCACACTCCTCCCACCCCCGTGAAAGGTAATGTCTGATGATTCCCAGGAAGAACTTTACTGACCCTTTGGGGCTTTGCAATTTGGCTGAAATGGGTCGTGAAGTCAGCAGCCATTTTCTTCAGGCTACACAACCTGCAAATCTTTCACTGGATCCAGAAAGGGTGGGAATGAGAGGGTGAGGATTTGTGAGCGAGCTTCTAGATTCTTCTAGATTCAAGTCAACCAGATTCAAAATGGAGGAACGTGAGTCTCTCATGTACCGTTTCTAGATACAGATTTTGCATCTGGCTTTCCACAACTGTCTAGAATTTCAGAGGTTCCTTCTTGCTTCTGTCAGCCATGGGTCTTCCAACACCAGCTGAGCAAGAGCCACTTAACTTTTATATTTCTGATATCTCATTTTTGATAAATCTTGTGCCTTTGGAGGGTTGTTTATGAGTTTTTCTATGTCTGTGGTGACAACAAAAATGACCAAGGGATCTTATGGGATTTCAGAAGAATGCCCTGGCCTGCCCGATGGCTCGTGCCTGTAATCCCACTACTTTGGGAGGCTGATATGGGTGGATCAGGGGAGGTAAGGAGTTCGAGACCAGCCTTACCAACATGGTGAAACCCCGTCTCTACTAAAAATACAAAAAAAAATAAATAGCTGGGCATGGTGGGGCATGCCTGTAATCCCAGCTACCCGGGATGCTGAGGCAGGAGAATCACTTGAATCTGGGAGGTGGAGGTTGCAGTGAGCCGAGATCGTGCCACTGCACTGCAGCCTTGGTGACAGAGTGAGGTTCCATCTCAAAAAATAAAAATGAAAATAATAGCAATGCTCTTGGGAGGTTATTTCGATTACCACAAAGATTGCACAGGAGAATGGACCATTTGAGAAAAGCCCAAAATTCTCATGGCAACTAGAGCTGTTATTGAAGGAGAGAGATTGGAGATGGAGGTATCTCTGCCCAAATTAACCCATGAACAAAAACAATCCTTTAAAGGGGGAAAAAAAAAAAGTCATACATGATTCAGTATTTGAGATGATTTTCTGGAACAGATGGTATAGGAGGGTCCAGGTAAAATAGACAAAACAACAGGGAAGCCCAGCATCCTGGACCTCATGGCGAATCCCTTCCCTTTCTGAGTTTTTGACCACGATGCAGTTCCGGGACCCCCTCCAGGCCCCTCTTTGTCAGGTTAGAAAGCAGAGGGGTCTTGGAGCCCAGGGCTTTTCCAGACTTGGCTGTGCGGAGCTGCGGGGGAGGCGCGCCCTCTGGTGGCCACTTCGGGCTGTCCCGGGCCGAGCGGATGGGAAATGGGCAAAGGGGCCTAGAAAGCTCACAGGCAGGTGTTGAGCAATGAGAACGCATGGACACAGGGAGGGGAGCATCACACACTGGGGTCTGTTGGGGGGGAAGTAGGGGAGGGACAGCGAGGGGTGGTGAGTTAGGGGGGATGGCATGGGGAGAAATGCCAGATATAGGTGAAGAGAGGAAGCAAATCACAGTGCCACGTGTGTACCTATGCAACAATCTTGCATGTTCTTCACATGTACCCCAAAACCTAAAATGCAATAAAAAAAGAAAAGACAAGAAAGCCCTTCCTGCAGACGCCGCTGCAGGAGGAAAGCAGGGAGGCGTGATGAGAGCGCTGATAAGAGACCTGAGTGGGAACCACGGCTGTGGCCAAGCCGCCTTTTTACAAGACCGAGATTCCCCTGGGGCCTGGGGTCACCCTGGCTTTCCTCAGGACACCCCCGACCCAGCCTTACCTTCCAGGTCCTGGGGGAACCTCTGGGGTCCTGGTTGGTGCTGATGCTGCTTGATGAGTGTTGGGGTTGATGCTTGTCCCATGTGGTGGTTAAGGACTTGGGACATGAATCCCTGGGGAAGTCTGGGACAGACTGGGAGGAAGAGGTGAAGAAGGAAGGAGAGGAACTGTTGCTCCCAGAAAGGGAGGCAGACACAGGAGTGAAAGAACAGGGCGCTCCCACGCTGAGAGTCTGGCCTCCCTGTGTGGCACAGGTGCAGGAGACCTGGATGCTCTGGGCTGCAGCAAAGGTGCTCTTCGCCGGACCTGGCGATGTCCGTGTCCAAGGCAAGGAGCAAGCTGGTAGGAGGGGAGGCCAGAGGCAAACAGGAGCCAGGAAAAAGGGGCCGTGCAGGAAAGGGAAGCAGATCATAGGCACAGAGACCCAGGGCACACCCTCCTGGAAGAAGGATGAGGACCAAGGGAACAAGGGCCAACCAGGGGATGGAGGGAAACAGGACGAGGCTGGAAGGGCAGGAGGCCAGTGGGCCGGAGCAGGAGTGGCTTGGTGAAGCCACAAAAATCTAGAATGGTGCTATTTACCCCACACCAAACTGTCCACTGGGCAGACAGCCTTAAGTTCGTCCTTATACCTGGGAGTCTGAAATGGCCATGGCGTTCTGGCAGAAGAAATTAAGTGAAGGGGCTGAATCCAGAACTGAAGGAAAGCATTAGGTGTGGACTCTCATTTTTATCTCTGCCTAGGTGTAGATGCAGGTGTGCCACCTGGCTCGTGTCACACGGCTGTGGGCAGGTTCACACAAGAGAATGCATGGCAAGGTTCTTCACATCAGAGTGCTCTGTGTATAAGGCTGTATTGTTCCCAGCACAGACATTTTTGCACATGTAAGTCATTTTCTCAAATATGAAGAAACCGGATTCCTGGAACATTTCTATGATTCCATCACCTTTCCCCAAATGTAGCTCTTTAGTCCTTGTTGGGGTGAGACCAGAATGTGTCAGCTGCTAAAGGAACCCATATAGCTCAGGCTGTCACCTCCATCTCCCAGTGCACCGAGAGGAGTGGCTCCCCTGGTCCTCTGCCCACAGCTGCCCTGCAGACACTGGGATAAAGGGCATAGGAAAGAAGATTCAATGTGCTCTGGTAACTCCAGAGGTAGTACTAAGATCCACAGGTGCAAATTGCAAAAAGAGAAAGATCAGTTGCACTCTGACCCGTGGAATTTTCCAAGCCTGGACAAGGAAGTCTCTGCAGCTGATGAGCCCCATCTCAGGAGTGGGCATTGCTGAGAGCCCACACAGCTCTATGGCCTGAGCCCAGTGTTCATGGCATCATCAACAACCAAAGCTGGTGACAGGCATGAATGCGGGGGTGGTAACTATACGAGGCTTAAGAAAGTGAAACATTCTGTATTTTCACCAGTACTGTCAATAGTATTCTTCTTTTCCACAGATCCTTTGAATCTGGGCAATGGGACCTCTGGGTAAGAATGGGGCTGGGCTGGGTGTGGCCCAGCACTTTGTGAGGCCAAGGAGGGCAAATCATGAGGTCAGGAGTTCGAGACCATCTTGGCAAACATGGTGAAACCCAGTCTCTACTAAAAATACAACAATTAGCCAGGAGTGGTAGCATGCACCTGTAATCCCAGCTACTTGGCAGGCCGAGGCACGAGAATTGCTTGAACCTGGGAGGTGGAGGTTGCAGTGAGCCAAGATTGAGCCACTGCACTCGAGACTTGGTGACAGAGCAAGACTCCGTCTCAAAAAAAAAAAAAAAAAAAAAAAAAAAGAATGGGCTGAGACAGTACAAGCAGGCGAGGCGGACTTGGTGCAAACAGCTACGTTTAACTCCCTGCCTATCATTCACCATCTGTGGGCTTTTAGCGAGACATTTTGTCACACGTTTGCTTTCTTGTAAAGTTCAAATAGCTTAATTTACAATGTTATTGTACAACTCAACTAAGCTTATCCTTGTAAAAGTCCTGAGTAAGAAGTATAAAAACTGCATGTCATTTATCAGTGGGCATTATTGGGATGTGAGATACCCACACTGCATGTAGATGCAGAGAATACGGGTTAATTACAGGCCTTTCGAAAGAAGTGGGAATCACTCATCACCTTTCCCTCCTTCTGCAAAGGCGAATATACAAGTCTTCTCTTAAAGCATGTCATACTGATATATGCATAAAATTTTGTTTTCTTAACTGAACTTATTACTGAGATAACTGTTGATTTGCATGCAGTTGTAAACAATAATACAGGAAAATCCTAGGTACATCTAACTCATTTTCCCCAATAATAACCATTTTAGTATATCACACCAGAATATTGACACGGATAAAATTCACTGATTTTGTTCAGATTTTTCCAGTGTTACTTATACTTATTTGTGTGTCTGTATGTGTATTTAGGTGAATATAGTTCTATATAAATTTACTACCAATGTTAGTTCATGTATCCACCACCAAAGTTAAGATAGTTAAGAGTACTGATCAATAAATACCTGCATTAAAAGAGAAGAAGGTCCCAAATAAATAGCCTAACATTACCCCTCAAGGAGCTAGAAAATGAACAGAGCAAGCCCAAAGTTACCAGAAGGAAGGGAATAATAACAAAGGTCAGAACAGAAATAAGTCAAAATAGAATATAAAAAAAACCAAAGAAGAAATCAATAAAACCAAAAGTTAGTTTAAAAACAAACAAAATCCACAGACCCTGATGTTAACTAAGAAAAAAGAGAGAAGCCTCAAATAAATAACATCAGAAATAAAAGTAAGGACATTACAACAGATGCCTCAGAAATGAAAAGGATCATAAGGGACTACTGTGAACAATTTTATGACAGTAAATTGGATAACCTAGGGGAAACAGACAAATTCCAAGAAAAATTTAACCTACCAAGATTGAATCAGGAAGAAATTAAAAGCCTACACGGACCAATAACAAATAAAAAGATCAGAGTAGTAATTAAAAGTTCATAACAAGTATAACAACAACAAAAGCCCAGGATCAGACGCTTTTGCAACTAAATTCCATCAAACATTCAATGACAAATTGATACCAACATTTCTTAAATTCTTCCAAAAAATCAACTTGGAATACTTCTAACACATTTTATGAGTCCAAGATCACCATGATATCTAAGCCAGACAGATACTGTAAGAAAAGAAAACTACAGGCCAATATCAGTGAAAATATTGATGAAAATTACTCAATAAAATGTAAACAAACCAAATTCAATAGCACATCAAAATAGTATACATCATGACTGAGGGAATGTATTCTCTTTCCGTGTTCACAAGGGTGTGTAGGAAAGAACTTCCTAGCACCATGCCTTCTTTCTCCCTTCCCCACCTCCGCACCTCTCCATCCGGAATCTTAAAGGTCTTTGTTTAAGCTTTGGTGAGTGGGAAGAATCGAAGATCAATCACTCCAGTGGAATTTTAAAGGAACTGCATTCATAGGCGAGGGGGCTTGAATGAGGTGGGAATTTCTCCCAGGTTAAAAGTCCCCTTCTTCCACACCTCTTCAGACTCCATATGTGGATCCCCTTCTACAATCTCGTGGAAGCTTTTCTCTCTCATCTTTTTCTGTCTCCTTTTTTCTTTCTCTGCTTAAATAAATCACTTTCAGCAAAACTCTTTGGAGTCCGATATTTACTTAATTGTTCACTGCGCCCAGCGTGGTCCCCTTTCCCATTCTTGGGTGAGTGAGAGACCAAGAGCCTGGAAGAACATCCTTTCAGGGGAGCTGAGCCTCCCCTGCTCCCTGAAATTCAGTCACATGATCAAGCGAAATTTATCACTGACATGGAGCCTGATTTAACATATACAAATTAATCAATGTGTTACATTGCGTTAACAGACTGAAAGATAAAAATCCCATGATCATCTCAATTGATGCAGAAAAAGCATTCAACAAAGGTCAACGTTGTTTCTCAATTTAAACTCTCAACAGTTGAGGCATAAATGGAAAGTTAATCCCCATAGAAAAAGGCTGTTCATGAAAAAGCCACAGTTAACATAATAATCAATGGAAAAAAAGGTAAAGCTTTTCTGCTAAGATCTGATACAAGGCAAGGCTGCCCACTCTTGCTGCTTCTGTTCAACGTGGTACTGCAAGTACTAGCAAGAGGAATTAGATAAGAAAAAGAAATAAAAGGCATTGAAATCAGAAAAAAAACTCAAATTATCTCTAGAGATGGCATTATACCATATTTAGTAAACCCCCAAGACTCCACCAAAATAAATGTTAGAATTAAAAAACAAACTTTGTAAAGCTAAAGGATACAAAATCAGTTGCATTTATGTGCACAAATAACAACCTAGGTGAAAAAGAAATCAAGAAAACAATTGTATTTATGAAAGCATGAAAAATATAGTTAGAAACAAGTGTAACCATGAAAGTAAAAAACATGTACCCTGAAAATTATAAATCATTGATAAATAGAAGACACAAATACATGGAAAGATAACCCATATTTATGGATCTGGAGACTTTATATTGTTAAAATGTCCAGATTACCCAAAGGAATATGCAGATTCAGTGCCATCCTTATCAAAATCCTGATGGCATTCTTCTGAGAAGTTAAAAAAAAAAAAAAACCCTGAAATTTGTATGGAACCACAAAAAAGCTAAATAATCAAAGTAATTTTGAGAAAGGAAAAAGACATTGGAGTTATTACACTTATTTAAATTAGATTGCAAAGGTATAATAATCAAAACAGTATGGTACTGGCATAAATTCAGACACATAGACCAGCGGAACAAAAGAGAGCCCCCAAATCAAATTAAAAAAATATACAGTAAACTAATTATTGACAAAAGCACCAAGAAGACACAATGGGAAAAGGATAATCTCTTCAATAAATGATGCTGGGGAAACTGGATTTACATGTGCAAAAGAATAAAACGAGGCCCTTATACCATACACAAAATCCAACTCAAAATGGATGCAAGACCTAAATGTAAAATCTAAAGCCCTAAAACTCCAAGGAGACAACATAGGAGAAAAGGTCCTTCACATTGCCTTGGCAATAATGTTTGAATATCACACCAAAAGGCTACAAAAGTATAAATAAATAAATGGGAATACGTCAAACTGAAAAGCTTCTGCACAGCAAAGAAAACAATCAACAAAACAAAAATATAACCTTTAGATTGGAAAAATAATTGCAAACATATATCTGATAAGGTTTAATATCCAAAATTTATAAAAAGTTCACACAACTCAATAGCAAGAAAACATATAACCCAATTTTTAAAAATGGGTAAATTATCTGAGGGTATTTCTCCAAAGAAGACACAAAAATGACCCACGGGTTAATGAAATGATGCTCAGTGTAACTAATCATCAGGGAAATGCAAATCAAAACCATTATGAGTTATCACCTGACACCAGCAAGTGGAGGTTCCTAAAGAAATTATAGTTAGAAGTATCATAAGATGCAACAATTCCTCCTCTGAGTATGCATCCAAAGGAAGGGCAATCAGCATTCACAGAGTGAGCACTGCCATGTTCATTGCAGCATTATTCTCAATATCTAAGATAAGGAAACAACCTAAATGTTCACTGACAGACAAATGGGCAAAGCAATTGTGGTATATATGTACCAAGGAATATTCTTCAGCCTCAGAAAAGGAGATCCTGCCATTTGCCACAACATGGATGGAATTGCAAGACATTATGCTAAAGAAAATACGCCAATGCAGAAGGCAAAATACTGCATAATCTCACTCATATGTAAAATCTTTGAAACAAATTCAAATACACAGAAATAGAGAATTACGCAGTGGTTAGCAGGGGAGGTATGGCAGAAGGAAACGGGGAGAAGTAGGTCGAAGGATACAAAGTAGCAGATAAAGAGGGTGAACAAGTCTAGAGATCTCATGTAGAACATGAGGACTGCCAGTACTGATAGTGTATTGTATTCAGGATTTTTGCTAAATGAGTTGATTGTAGATACTTTAGCTCCACACACGAAACATGGGTATGTTAATTCACTTCACTATATTGACCATTTTACTATATATGTGTATCTCCTAACATCATGATACATACCTTAAATATACACAATTAAATGTATTTTAAAAACCCATCATGATGTACACCTTATATACATAAAATAATTAAAATAAAATAAAATAAATGAGATTCTCTGCCTCCCACAACAAGAAAGGCTTTGAAAGGACTTGAATATAAGCTGGTGGGATAATTAGGTAATAAAGCCCTCGATTGAGACCTGGGACATTTCTTGACTGAGATGTCAGGTGCCACGGTGAACGGTGTGGTGTGAGGCCAGAGACATGGGGCAGGCATTGTAGGATATGACCAGTATCCAGTCTCCGCCACGGTGATTCTCTATGTGCTCAGACCATCTGGAACTATTTTCTGTTGTTCTTTTGATGTCTCTGCAAATCCTATTTTATCTCGCCAAAATGTCCTCCCCTCCTCTGCTTAAAATGCAATGTCCTTTAAGGTCCAGCTCACGGGCCGAATCAGCTATGCAGTGGCACAGCCCTGCAGGAATGAGCCCAGGGCCTGGGCTCTATCTCATGTTGCAGATTTCTGGCTTCCTGAATCTTCTCCTCATCCTGACCTCTCCAGTCACTGCCACCCTTCATCTTTGATCCCACTGGTGGGCTTGTGCACGTGTGCAGGATGGGACCTGAGCTCTGGCCCCTCACATTGACAATCGCAGTAGTTGCTTACCAGCATCCTATGACTTGGCCCTCTTCCCCTCAGAGGCAGGTTGCCTGGAAAGAACAGAAAGAACAAAGGGATCCATTTCTGTCTTTCTCTGAGGTACTGATTAGAGCATCTCCAAAGATGGGGACTACAAAATGAGATTTGCTCACAGCCCACAACAAACACAAAACTACATTTTTGGCAACAGATAGAAAAAAATTTTAAAAAACTAGGACCAGTTTCTGAAGATTTTCAGATTCAAACAAACCACATTCTTGGGAAGCAACATTTAAAAAGGCACACAGAGAATTGAAGAGCTCTCGAGTAACTGAAGAGAAGAAGGCCATGTGATCTTAACATAATCTCCCACAACCCAAGTCAGGGTCTGTTTCTAGGTTGGCTTGAATGCTGACGCTTGGCTAGAGGAGACACATGTCAATGTGAAAGCAAAGCTCACATCTGTGTCTGGTGGCTATTAGCCGTGTGGCCCCACCTCCAGAGGAGGATATCTGATCAGCCCCCGGGGCTTCATCCCTAAACACCTGGCAGGTGTTGGAGCTGTTCTTCTGAGGCTGCAGGTGAACATGTGAGTGGTCATGCTTTGTTAAGTGGCATGACCATGGAGAGTAGTCCGGCTCTGTTGAGGCATCATTGCTTTCTGCTGGAAAAGTTGTGTCTTCCTGAACCTTGAAGACAAACTGCAAGCTCACTGTTGTTGTCTGTTTGCATGTGTAACAGAAGAAAATAATTTCTCTAGAGAGGTGTTCAGTGCGCCTGTCATCCTTTTGCCCAGAAAGCACCCCTGTGAGCACAGTACTCCCACTATCAGTGAGGGCAGGTGCTATATGCCTGGGGACAGGCGACTTCATCTTTATGGGCCTTGATCTCCTCACCAGCGATGAGATCTGGATATACTGATCACACTTCGGCTGAGTGACTGCTACCAGTTAGCCCCTGGCCCACATTTCAGTGGGAAGCAGAACAGGACCCAAAGATGAGAAAAGACACAGCCTCATTGTCAAGAAGCTCACAGCTAGGAAATGAGATGCCCTTTCCTTAGTTCCTTGTCAAAATCCCCATTTCAGGCCAATAACCACGAGCCGCTCTGTTGGGACAATGCTGCAGTTAGAAAGACGTGCATCCCACCCTCTGGAAATTCATGGCACCAAAAGTTGTCACAGAGCAAGCTGGCGGCAAAATGGCCCTGAATGGTGCAGTCTTTAACCTTATGTCACAGATGTTAGCAAAGTTAGCCCAAGAAGAAAAGGCATTAATACTGTTTTTACACATTATTTTAAAAGGCATTTTTGATTATGCAAATAACCCATGTTACATATGGAATAATTATGAAATCCAGGTAAAAGGAAAATGAAAATTACAAAATTAGGGATACCTGGGAATATCTGCTTCTGACTGTGGGTCTGTCTCTCTGCCTCTATTTGCTTGCAAGTAGAATAATGACATCTTTGCTGCTCTGCAACCTGCTTAGGACCTAAATGAATTTTCCATATTTATATAAATGATGAAATCCCAACACTGTCATTTTAATGAATGCAGAGTGATTCAGTTTGGAAGTGCTGTGATTTGATTATCCTAAAGAAATTACAGTAACTATCTTTACATCGATATATCTGTCCTTATTTGCTTAGAATGAATTCTTGGAAATTGAATTGCTGAATAAAGACACATTTTATACACATTGCAAAATGGGTAAGTCTTTTGGGTAATGTACTTCGCGGATAATAAACTGCAATATGGTATATACTAAACATTGCTTCTTCTCAGCATGCCACCACAAGTTACCATTCTGACTTCAGATGACTCACTTGAACAAACTCACATGCATGATTTTGACTCACCTGTTAGTGCACCGCAAAAAATGTAGAGTGCATCATGTTTTCACACGAATTAGCATGGAAAGGTGGTAACTTTATATTTTTACCACCTCAAGTTTTTGGGTTTTTTTTGAGACAGAGTCTTGCTCTGTCGCCCAGGCTGGAGTGCAGAGGGGCGATCTTGGCTCACTGCAACCTCCACTTCCCTGGTTCAAGCAATTCCCCTGTCTCAGCCTCTGAGTAGCTGGGATTACAGGCACATACCCCCAGGCCCGGCTAATTTTTTTGTATTTTTAGTAGAGATGGGGTTTCACCATGTTGGCCAGACTGATGTTGAAGTCCTAGGCCTCCCAAAGTGCTGGGATAACAGGTGTAAGCCACCGCACTTGATCACCACCTCAAGTTTGTTGTTGTTGTTTTTGAAACAGAGTCTCTGAGCTCTGCTGCCCAGGCTGGAGTGCAGTGGTGCGATCTCAGCTCACTGCAACATCCACCTCCTGGGTTCAAGCGATTCTTCTGCCTCAGCTTCCCAAGTAACGGGACTACAGGCAGAGGCCACCATATCCAGCTAATTTTTGTATTTTTAGTAGAGATGGGACTTCACCACATCATTTAGGCTGGTCTCAAACTCCTGACCTGTGATCTGCCCACCTGAGCCTCCAGAAGTGCTGAGATCACAGGCGTGAGCCCCGCGCCTGGCCAAGTTTTCAATACCTTTCTCACTGCAATGTATTGTCAACCAACGTGAACCATAACAGCACAAAGAGAAAGTAGGATGCAGAAGGGGAGGAAGAAAAGTCATATTCCTTAAAATGTGATGTTCTCTAAATTTTGAAATATTTAACAGAAAGCATTAACAAGTTTTTAAATCTTTAACACAAATCGAGGTCTCTTTCCTTTGCGGGCCCCTGGGAAGGGTATGTGGGCCAGTGGTGAGGACCTGAGGCTGGGCTGGAAAGGCTGGGCTCTGGGTCCTGTTCCATACTTTAAAGCTCAGTGAACACATTTGAGCAGACCAATTAAGTTTCCCATCTGGAACCAGATGAAAAAGCTTGCCAGATCCACCTCACGTGATACCACAATTTCCTATGAAGATTGCTATTAAATTAAGGAGCTATGATGAAGACCAACTGGCATAACTGCTTGGGTTTGGTTATCCTCCAGAAATGATGAATACCATACTTATTTAATTAGATTTTTTCAGTTATTTGAAAGGCTCCTTTCAGGAGGATGTTGGAACACGATTACATGTGATGTTTGGCTGAGAGCAGGGACACCTAGGTCGTGACCTGTCCACCCGCCTATGTCCACAGCAGCATTGAGCAGGTCTGCCCAGAAAAGCCAGGACAGTGGGAAAGTGATCACCTGGCTTATAGCTAAGTGTGAATGGAGGCTACAACATTGTTTAGCTACACACAGCCACAGACACCAAACGCATTACGTTGTTTTAAAACCACCAAGGATTCTAATGTTTCGTAGCTACGTTTGTGGACTGGACATGATGGAGCTACCTAAATTCCATAGATATTCTGGTCACAGTCTCCTACCGGATGTGATTTTTTTCTCAAGTTATCAATAGGAAAATGAACAAGTGAGCAGGCTCCTCTCCATCTCCCTGTGGAACAGCCAGCAATTAGGAGAAAGGAAAGTCTCATAGCTGGTGAGAGACTAGGATGTGAAGGCTGGAGGAGCTGGGATTGGTGCCGCAAAGGACGAAGCACAGGGAGGAATGGTTAGTGCTGACCTTCTTCCAGGCACTGCAGCCAAAAGAAGCTTGCTTTTGACCAAACTTCTCAGTCATTAGCATTCAACTCCATTGTATAGATAAAAAAATAAAGACCTAGAGAGGAATCACTTTCAGACGCATCCACAGTCAGTCAATAGGGGTGTTTTCTGTGTTTTTCTTGTGCCAGATACTAAACTCTTCTTCTAGAGAAGAGAGATCTTAAAATCATGAAGTCCAATAATAGCCAAGATAGAGCTAGGCAGGGCTGGGGCTGTTCAAATATAAACATCACTATTAATGATGACAGGAATAATCACTGTGATTATAACCATAATTAACATTTGCTGAGTACCAACTATGGGCCAGGCATGAATTGGGGCATTTTAAATTCTGTTTTCCTTAAGATGGGGGGAGCTGATACTGCAACAATAAAATATCATCAACACTTTCTGAGACCTAAAGTGACAAAGACCCAGAAGATTCTGTGGGACTCTGTGTCGATTTCGGACTGCCAGGCTGTGCTGTATGTTATTTTGCACTACCTGGCAGACAGACAGAAATTTCAGATCATACACTGTCTCCTGAAGCTGCAGCCAGAAGTGGACAAACAGATGCCACAAACCAACGCACAGCCCCAAGGCCAGGCCTGATCTGAAGGGGAGCAGGCTGCCTAAAGGAGAAGGACCAGAAATATCCGGTCCCAGCATCAATGGCCGCCATGCCTGTGTTACACCATTTACCTCCCCAAAAGACTTTACAGAAGGGAAAATGGGGTATGGAGAGCTTCAGGGACCTGTGTAAATGCCATGCAGCTAAGTAGAGACAAGCTTGGACTTGACTCCAGGCAGCTGGACTCCACAGTCTGTGGTCTGTTTGTACATTTATTTTTTTGACTGGCAGATACTAACAGTATATATTTCTGGTGCATGACATAATTTTTTTTCTTTCTTTGTCCTGATTGACTGTCCTAAGAACATGTTTTGATATACAATATGCACACACTGTGGAATGGCTAAATTGAACTAAGTGACATATGCATTGCCTCACCTACTTACAGGTTATTTGTGGTGAGAATGCTTAAAACTACTCTCTTAGACGTGCTCAAGAATACAAGACATAGTGCTTAGCTGTGGTCACCATGCTGTGCAGCAGATCTCCTGAAGCTTCTCCCCCTAACTGAAATGTTGTATCCCTGACCAAGTGGGAGGTGCTTCCTCTGCCCCAGCCTCTGGTAAGCACCATCCTACTGTCTGCTTCTGTGATTTGTCATTTTAGTGAGATCATGCAGTAACTGTCTTTCCACACCCAGCTTATTTCACTTAGCATAATGTCCTCCAGGTTCATCTATGTTGTTGCAGATGACAAAATTTCCTTCTTTCTTGAGGCTGAATAGTTATCAACGGTGTATTTATAACACATTTTCTTCACCTGCTGATGGACACGGAGGTTGATTCCATATTCTGGCTGTCATGAATAGTGCTGTGATGAATGTGGGTGCAGATAGTCTGCACCCTTTACCATCACTCATTTCTATCTCTCTAGCTACTGTGGCTTGTGAAAGGTCACCAGGAAGTGACAGCAGCAGCTACGTACCAGGCATGGAATGCACCATTATTTACATCCTTTACTCCTCCCAATCCTTGCAGATTTTATTCATCACATTTTACCAGTGAGGACCATGGATCCTTCTGTGAGGACAATGAAGCTATAGAACAACTTCTGCTCTCCCAAGCAGTAGTCCAAGTTTGAACCTTAGCTTGCCTGACCCCAAAGCTGATGTTCTTCAGCATTACCTTATGAAATTCTTGGCAGAGCTAACACAACTCTGAATTTAAGAAATATGAATTCAGCACCTACTCTACACAAGTTACATGAAACTCAGCCCTCTCTCATGCTGGCTTGTAGTCAGTCATTAGTGATATTTGAGAGCACTAGGTCATCTGGAGAGATGGGACACAAAGCAATCACAGCCCACAAGCTGTCTCCACGAGATCAGAAAAGAGGCACTTCTTTCTCAAGACATGTTACTTCTATCTCTTGGGATGCTGCCATATTACACCACTTTGTTAGAGTAAGGTCTCCTACTACCATCTGCTAGAGAACTGTTGTAAAACACATGCAAGTCTGTGGAAGCTGTGATGTGCATGGTTCCTGCAAGGATGTGCACCAAACCACACACCGTAGTGGGTGGCCTGGCTCTGCTCACCAAAGGTCTTCTTCATCTCCTTCTGCATTTTTCCCAGGCTGGATTCTATTTGCATGTTGTGTTCTAGAACACACAGAAGCAGCTTTGTTGTCATGATGCAATGGCAGTGATCAGAAATTATCACCCCTTCCATGAGAAAAAGCATGAGAATTTAAAACTACACAGACTTCCTACTTCAATGCTGAAAGAGAGTGATATGTTTTTTAAAAAAATAGAACCTGTTTTTACAAAAATAGACATAGTCAGCACATGTCCATTTTTTAAAAAGCAGGTTCTCACTTTGCTTCCCAGGCTGGAGTGCAGTGGTGCCATCTTAGCTTACTTCATCCTCAACCTCCCAGCTCAAGTGATCCTACCACCTCTGCCTGCCATGTAGCTGGGACTATAGTTAAGATTTTTTTTTTTTCAGCTAGGCACAGTGGCTTACTCCTGTAATCCCAGACTTTTGGGAAGCCAAGGCAGGCAGATCATTTGAGGTTAGGAGTTTGAGACTAGCCTGGCTAACATGGTGAAACCCCATCTCTACTAAAAATACAAAAATTAGCTAGGCACCTGTAATCTCAGCTACTTGGAAGGCTGAGGCAGGAGAATTGCTTGAACCTGGGAGGCAGAGGTTGCAGTGAGCTGAGATTGCACCATTGCACTCCAGCCTGAACAACAGAATGAAACTTCGTCTCAGGAAAAAAAAAAAAAAGACTATTTTTTTCCTTCTTTTTAGAGGTAGGATTTCACTTTGTCACCCAGGCTGGAGTGCAGTGGCATGATCATAGCTCAGTTCAGCCTCAAACTCCTGGGCTCAAGCAATCCTCCTGCCTGAGCTTCCTGAGTGGCTAGGACTTTTGGCACCTAGCACAATGCCTGGTGAATTTTTCTATTATTATATTTTTTGTAGAGACAGTTCTCGCTATGTTGCCCAGGCCAGTCTCAAATTCCTGGCCTCAAATGATCCTCCTGCTTCAGCCTCCCAAAGCACTGGCATGAGCCACCAGCATGCCGGGCCCTACAAATGACTTATGTTCTGCAGATCTGAGTGTTCATTTCCGCTCTGCCACATTCTTCCTGGTGACCTTTCACAAGTCACTGAATCTCTGAGCATTCAGTCGCTTCTCTTTCTAAAGGAATGGTGTCCCCAGCTTGTGTGCCTCACACCAGGGCCCTGTTTCTGCTTTGTGAGGACTTTGAAGCACTAGGGGAATTGGGATACACCACATGCCTCCTGGTTCTGCATCACCACGCTGCCTTCTGAGTGCTCCTCACCCTCATCACACAGATGTGAGCTCCCGTTGCCAAGCCAGGCTATGTGTCAGATGTTGAGATACAAGAATGAAGAAAACTTTACCTGGGTAGTTAACTAGTGTCTATTCACCAGAATGAGTCATTTGAAGGTAAAGAGTCTACATTAAGCTTTTCTCTGCCACCCAACCCTTGTACCTAGGACAGCTCCAAGGTCACCAGATGTGCCTGATGAGGTGTTTTTAGTTAGGAAATATTAAGAATAAATCTCTGCACATGACCCAGTGTCTCCTTGGTGTTAGATCTTTTTGTGGTACCAGATGACCAAACCTTAACTAGTTTCCTTGTTTCAGAAAATAAAGACTTATTATCTTAACCCAACCCCTTATCTGCTTTTTAAACAATGAATTTGGGAGCATTTAGATAATAGTGTATTGATTAATACAAACTGATAACAATAATACTAATGGCTACACTTTGTTGAATGATTCCTGCATATTGGCTTTACAGCTCCAGGTTTACCAGGAGTAATTCTGTTCTGTTAGGAAAAAACTGCTATTGCCCTTTAGACCACAGTGTGTTATATATCTCTACTTCAGCCAAGTGCTTGACACTGTGTCTGTATCTTGATAGATATGTTAATTTCCTGGGCAAAAGAGAATTTACCTGGGCTTAGAGATCAACCAAAGTAATTTCCTGGGTTTAGAGATTCTTAACTATGTCTCTAAAGAGTACTGACTGCCAGGTCTGTGTCAAGTTGAAAGGTGATTCTGAATGTTGGGTCATCAGCATATATTGTTTAGTACGTTTATCAGAAGCTCAAGGGGAAACAGATTTGCAGCTTTGCTATAGAATATAGCTTGAAGACTTGTAAAATGACATTGACAGATAAGAATGAGGAGCTACAGAAAAATTAAATAAAATTTATTAGGAAAAAGGGTAATAGCCTGTAATACAGAAAGTCGCTTGCAAGGTACAAAGGATTCCTGGCTTGGTAATGACTCATGCGAGGAAGGAAGGAGATTTAGACAAATGAAACCTTACATAAAGAAATCCTGTGACAAGGCTGCCAAAATAGTGAGAACAATTGAAATCCACCGCCTGATTAAAAGGCGGCAATAGTTGTGCTTTCTCTGTGAATATTGCTGTAACTAGAATTATTATTCCATTCTGAATTCATTTTTATATTCTAAATACATTTACATCTATTGAAAATTTTTCCATCAAAATGTACGTAATGATATATTGTCAATGGACTTGAAAAATTAGAAATATTTTAATAATTCAAAATAAATATTCCACTCAAGAGAATGGCAGAATAGATTTTCTCATGTTCGTCATTGTTGAAAAATGCTTGTAGCAGTTATTTATATACACACTTTTAAAACAATTTTTACTAGTTCTGTTAATTGACAAAATTGGGAAAGATTGTGAATTCCTTTTATAAAGAGGAAAATGAAATTGAGATGTGATCATATCATGATAACTCATTCAGGAATCTCATATAAGCTTTGTTAGGTGAGTCATTTTGGTGGGAGCAGGGCAGCTCATTTTAAGGATGATATTGACAAAGAGGGTATAACACAGATGGCAGGAAATATGAAAAATGTCTTCTGTGTAGAAACCTAGAATATTTATCCAAGGAGTCATAAATAATAAAGGTCTTCCACTACGTAAAGGCATAGGCTGTAAATAAATAATCCCTGTGTTCTGAATATCACCAAATGTCAAAGCTAGGAGTCCCAAACAGGATGATTAAAACAAGTTATAAGAAACAAACATGACAACAAAAATGTTTTCAGAATGAGGCAAGCTGCCTCTGAGAATAGACTTCGTTACTAGGTACATTCTGGAGAAAATCTTTAAATTTTAGAATAATCTCTGGGGTGACTCATGAGGTCCTTTCTTACTATAAGGTTGTGTGCCCCATGGTGATAACATCTGGAGTCAAATTATCATCTGAATCCTAACCCATGTTTCTGGGCTCACTGCCGCCATGACACTCACTCCCTTTGCCACAATGCCAAAGTGTTTGTATTTGCAAACTCAATCTGGCGAAGTATTGAAATTTTTGAACAAATTCTGTGTTTCTTGATACAAGGCAGTTTGTGGAATGTGTAAGTGACTTGAGTCTTCCAGGAATATTTAGCTTCTATTTCTTTCCATGTATACAGATGCTTCCCTATTCTGGTAACAGTGGATTAATTTTGTGGGAAATAGTTAAGTCATGGCTAAACAAAAAGCAAAGTGTTTCCAATCATCAGTGTGTTTTTTTCTTCCCATGAGAAAATATACTTCCTATAAATTTAGGAAGAAATCAAGCCACCTCACTTCCTTTCTTTT
>NW_016107859.1:398729-419424 GCF_001604975.1 Cebus imitator
CTGGAGATTTCTAAAAAAAAAAAAAAAAAAACAAAAGTATGCTATTTAGGTTCAGTTTCATGTTACAGACCTAGAAAGCAATAGTGTCTTTGTGGTCAAACAGAATTTAGGCACGAGGCTGAGAGAATTTTTCTTTAAGAGTGATATTTCATAGGACTTGTAAAATATAAATAGTTATAGAATTATAACTACAGAAAACACTCTATGATATCAGCTAACAAGCTGCACGAGAAGCCTCATCTGTCTCATGCATAAATCCCTATTGCAAAAGGCCCCCTGGCCAGCAGGAGATCAACCTAACTAACCTCACAGTGGAGAGAACTTTTCCTGCAGAACTGCAAGATCAAAGCAGGCCTTGTGGAAGACATGGCATTGGATCCAGTCCTGAAAGATAGGAAGAATTTGAAGTATAAAGTGGAATATTTTTCAGCCATAAAAAGAAGGAAACCCTGCCATTCACAACAACACAGAGGAACCTTACATAAAATAAGCATAGGAAGACACAGACAGACAAATGCTGCATGAACTCATGTGTGGAATCTAAAAGGGTCAAACTCGGCCAGGCATGGTGGCTCACACCTGTAATTCCAGCACTTTGGGAGGCCAAGGCAGGTGGATCTTCTGTGATCATGAGTTTGAGACCAGCCTGACCAACACGGTAAAACCCTCTCTCTACAAAAAATACAAAATTAGCTGGGTGTGATAGTACATGACTGTAATCCCAGCTCCTTGGGAGGCTAAGGCAGGAGAATCACTTGAACCCAGGAGGCAGAGGTTGCAGTGAGCTCAGATCATGCCATCGCACTCCAGTCTGGGCAACAAGAGTGAAACTCTGTCTCAAAAATAAATAAACAAACAAGTGTCAAACTCATAGATGCAGACAGTGAAATGGTGATTGCCAGGAGTAGGGGAGAAGAGAAACTGGGTGAGAGGCTGGACAAAGGACTCAAGCTTTCAGTTATAAGAGGAATTAGTTCTGGAGATCTCATATACAGCATGGGCAGTGATGAATGTGTTAATTGATTTTGGTAATCATTACACAATGCATACATATGTCAAACCATCTTGTTGCACACTGAAAATATTCCATTTTTGTCAAATATTTTAAAATTTTAAAAATATATTTTTAAAATAAAATATAATGAAATGGACTGTCATCATGGTTAAGTAACCTACCCAGATACAAGGAGATAGAAAACTAGAATATTCTCAGGTATGCAGAAAGAGCCACTAAAGCTATGCAAGTCAATAAATGAGATAAACCACATGAACAGAATTAAAACAAAAATCACATGATTATCTCAACAGACACAGAAAAAGCATTTGACAAAATCCAGCACCCCTTAATGATTAAAACCCTCAGCAAAATAGCCATAGAAGAGACATAACTTAAGGTAACAAAAGCCATCTATGACAAACACACCAACATGATACTGAAAGGTGACAAACTGAAAGTATTCCCCCTGAGAACTGGAATAAGGGAAGGATGCCCACTTTCACCACTTCTATTGACTATAATACTGAAAGTCCTAGCCAAAGTAATCAGACAAGAGAAGGAACTAAAGGGCATCCAAATTGCTAAAGAAAGGAAGTCAAACTGTTGCTGTTTGCTGATGATATGATTGTATACCTAAAAACCCTAAAGACTTTTCCAAAAAGCTCCTAGAACTGATAAATGAATTGAGCAAAGTTTTAGGATGCAAAATTATTGCACACAAATCGACAGCAACCCAGCTAAGAATCAAATCAAGAACTCAATCCCTTTTACAATAGCTGCAAAAAAATAAAATTAAAAAAGTAAACCCCCCAAAAACCTTAGGAACATACCTATCCAAGGAGGTAAAAGACCTCTACAAGGAAAACTACACAACACTGAAAGAAATCATAGATGACACATACAAATGAAAACACATCCTGTGCTCGTGGATGGGTAGAATCAATATTGTGAAAATGACCATATTGCCAAACACAGTCTACAATTTCAACACAATTTCCATCAAAACACACCATCATTCTTCACACAACTAGGAAAAGCAATCCTAAAATTTATATGGAACCAAAAAAGAGCCTTCATAGCCAAATCAAGACTAAGCAAAAAGAACAAGTCTGGAGGTTTCAACTGATTTCAAACTATACTGTAAGGCCATAGTCACCTATGGCCTTATATACCATATAAGGTATATAAGGTATATAACACCTATATACCAGAAACAAAACAGCATGGTTCTGGTATATAAACAGGCATATAGACCAATGGAACAGAATAGAGAATCCAGAAATAGAGCCAAATACAACCAACTGATCTTCAACAAAGCGAACACAAATATAAAGTGGAGAAAGGACACCCTATTCAATAATTGGGGCTGAGATAATTGACAAGCCACCTTAGGAAAATATCACCAGTATAAAAATCCACTGCAATATACTAAATTGTGTTTTGCAACTGATTAAAACAAGCATTGGGTAGTAAGAATTGGCATAATTTATTAGAACTCTCCAGAAGAGAGATGTGTTATGGATAGAGAGTAGTCTGGCCTTGTCTTATATACCTATGTGGATCTGGGGTGGTCTTCCTGATTCATATGACCTGTGTACAATGTCCCTTAAGAGCATCCAGTTCCTCCTGGGCTAGGCCATGTTGCATCCAGGCCATTTGTACCTCCTTTCCTTCTCTCTGTGGCTGCTTGCCCTCTCCGTGCATGTTCCAGACTTTCTTAGACTTTTGGGAAAGTTCTATTTGGGAAAGAGAGCTATTAATTAGCCACCCACTTAGGTGGCAATTCGGTGTTATGCTAGTTTGCTTTTCTGTGGGAACAACCTCAAACTCTCAGTGGCATAAACCAACAGCTACATTCCACTTGGGTTATATGAGGGCTGCATGTTGTCTGTTGGTCTGATCCATGGCTTGCCTTTACTCCAGGGTCTAGGCTAAAGGAGATGCCCTGTCTTGGCAAATGCCATGCTCCTACTAGAGATAATCTTGGACTGGGCACACTGATTTTTCACTGCTCATTTCATCAACCCCACCCAGCCACTGTGGGGCAAGCCAGTGTTCCTTGCTTGTGGGAGATGCTGTACTTTGCATGCAATGGTGAGGAGAGTGAACAGCAGGGTGTGATTAAACAGTCAACAGCCACCTGAAGCCACTTTCTTTTCTAAGTGGACCTCAACTCAATGGTCTCATTCTGAAAGATGTGGCATAATTTCTCACTTGGAATCGTAATTTCTCTCTAATAGGCTCTGCTGTTCTCTTGCCAGTCAAGAGGATTGAAGGGGATTGAAGCTCTGCCCCTCCTCCACAGCCACTGGCTTCTGGCAGACATTCCTGGTGCTGATGTGCTCCTCAGAGTGCTGAGCTTTGGGGGAAATCCTGTTGCACGGTGCCAGACCCTCTTTCTCCATCTCATAACTCCATCACAGAGTTGGTCTGCCACGGATGAACTTATCTTAAGTTCAAGAAGTTCTGCCCAGGTGACTGGGCTTCTTCAGTGACAGATGGACCACTGCTCTTACCCCCTCATACCTGCTTCATCTGAACTACTGGCCAGTGGCTGATCCTGAACTCCTGACCTTAAGTGATCCACCCACCTCGGCCTCCCAAAGTCCTGGGATTACAGGAGTGAACCGCCAGGCCCTACGAAAAATTGCCTTTTTCTATTGGGTCATTTTTCTTTTCTATACTGATTTTTATATAGCTCATTAGGTTCAAAATTATTCTTTTTATGTTGGTCCTCCCTGAACAGCCAGTCTAAACTAGCATCTCCCATCCCTCACCAAACTCTGTAGTGTTCTCATCTGCTTTATTTCTCTCCTTGGCACTTTCTGAAATCTGAGGTTTGTCAACCTATGTGATGATATATTTATCAATGTCTACCTCTCCTATGAGGAAAGGTTCTTATTAGTTTCATTTCCTACCATTACCCTGGTGACTAGAACAGGGCCTGACACATAGACGTTCAATAAGTATTTGTTGGCTGGATTAATTAACTGGATTGATAAATATTCTAGATATATCATCTGAATATACTAAGCCCTTGTCAGCTATAGCACATGGTTAGAGATATGTGATACCTAATCCTTGATGGGTTATGGTGTATTTTTGTATACAGGTATGTTTAACTTTAATGTTGTCAAATTATTATAATAATTATTTTTTTGTGATTGCCACTTTAGTAAATCTGTCCCCATCCTGAGAACCAAAACATTATCATTGTTCTTCCAAAGACATGCTGAATTTTGCTGTTCACTTTTAGGTTTTTATCTCTTTGAAACATTTTTAGAAATGGTGTCTGATAGAAGTCTATGTTTTTTTCCTGAACGAACAGTGTCTGGATCATTTTATCCCATAGTTTACCTCTTACTTGCTGATCTGCAATGCGTTTCTTCGCACTTAAGGTTTGATTCTCTTTTAGCCTATGAGCTGTGTCTATGCACTGCCACACTCTTTAATCTGCATAGATTCCTAGTAGGGTTTGATAGTTTTAGTTGGTAAGTGCCCACCCACTTTGGTTCCAGTGCATGATTTCTTAGAAGGACTCACAGGACACAGAACAGCTGTTAGAGCCACAGCTACTGTTTATTACAGTGAAAGGATACAGATTAGAAGCAGCCAGGAAAAAAAGGTGCACGTAGCAGAGTCCAGCGCCAATGACGGAGGCATGGGCTTCTAGTTGTGCTCCACGTGACTGACCGTAACCACTCAGTCTGCAGCCAGCTGTCCCCCACCCCCAGAAGTCAAAGTGACACAGTCTGACCCAAAGCCGAGGCATGCATAAACAGGTATTCACCATAAAGCACGTTGATAGCATCTGGTGTGACCCAGAGCTTCAGGTTTACAAAGGCACCCATAGCACACAGAGTATTACAAGGGCTCAGAGGTTATCTCCAGGAGTCTGTCAGGGATTATCCTGAGGCCCTTTGGAATATGCAGGGTTTGGGCAGCCCAGGCTGCTGAGTTAACACTTTACTGCACAGTTCTTCTTTTCCAAAGTTGCCTTGTTTTTTTCTTGGCCCTATATACTTTCATACAAATTTTATATTTAACTTTTTGCAATGAAATATCCTGCTGGTATTTATATTTGAATTGAATTTGATTTAATTATTAAATATATTCCTAATATTTAGACCTCTGGTACAAAAGCTTTGTCTATCTACTCATTCTTTTTTAGTTTATTTTCTGTCTTGAAAGACAATGCCACGTTTACTTCTGCACAAAAGTTTTGCATATCTATGTTAGATTTAATTTTAGGTATATTGCTTTTTGTGAGAATTGTAAAGTATATATATATTTTTAATTCAGGATATTTGCATCCTTCTCCATCAATGAGCTTGGACTATAATGCTTTGTTCCCACACATTTTTTTTTATTTATTTATTTCTGATTATTATTCTATTCTCTAGTACAGATGACATAAGACTAGAAGTATCTGTACCTTGAATAGAATTTATTAGCAACACCTCTTTGACTCTTTGTTGAAGTTAATTTTCAAGAGTTGGCGTAATTCATTTAATTCATGTAGGACCATTAAGCTTTCTCTCTTCTGTAATTACTTCATCTGCTAGAAAGTTTTCTAGGAAACAGGCGACTATATTTTGCCATACTGTAGGTTGTCTAGCAGACCTGTAGTTTGCCAAACATGGCTTCTTCCTGGCTGTCCCTGGCTCTCAGATCTCTCCATTTCCAGAAGAAGTCAGCCACCACCCTGATAGGACACTCAAGCAGCCCTGGGGCAGGAGGCCAGGTGGGAAGCAACGGACTTATTGGCACCGACTTCCCAGAAATGTGCCTTGGAAGAAGGTTCTCCAGTTCAAGTTTTACATGGCTGCCACCCCAGATATCCACCTGAAGCCTCCTGAGAGCTCCCAAACCAGAAACACATATTTGAGCTGTTCCTAAGTACATGACCCACTCACAAATGAGAGATGATAAAAGATTATTGTTTTTGAAATCACTAAGTAGGGGGGCGACCTGTTATGCAACAATATATTACTAATACAAATGTTTTCTTATCATTACAAATAAAAATTGTTATTTCACTAATGACCTATAAGGATTTTAATGATACTAACATAATTTTTTGTCATGTTTTGTTTTGATTTCTAATTTCCTTGCCTTACGATTGAAGAACAATTGGATAACAATGTCTGCGTATCTTTATTGAAAATTTTCTTGTCTTTATGGCACACAGCCCATTTTTATAAATGTTCCATGAGTGAATGAGAAGAATATGTACTTTCTTAATTATTTGTTGCAGTTACATATTGACACACTTGACAAATATGTGATCATTTTACTTACCAATTTCTCCTTGAAGTTCTGACTGCGTAGTTGATATTCTGTTACTAGGTTTGGACAAGCTTAAAATTGTTGTCTGTTTCTGTGGAGTTGTATACTTGACCCTCAAGTTCTGAATTTATTTGTTCCTAATGATACATTTTGCTGTTTGGTTTATTTTTCTGGATGGTAATAATACCACGGTGGCTTTCTTCTGGTTAGAAAATGTCTGAGGCCAGGCATGGTGGCTCATGCCTGTAATCCCAGCAGTTTGGGAGGCCGAGGCGGGTAGATCACCTGAGGTCAGGAGTTCGAGACTAGCCTGGCCAACATGGCAAAACCCTATCTCTACTAAAAATACAAAAATTAGCCAGGCATGGTGGCGGGTTGCTGTAATCTCAGCTACTCAGGAGGCTGAGGCAGGACAATTGCTTGAACCTGGGAGGCAGAGGTTGCAGTGAGCTGAGATTGTGCCACTGCACTCCAGTCTGGGCAACAAGAGCAAGACTATCTCAAAAAGAAGAAGGAAAAAAAGAAAATGTCTGCTATGCCTGCTATATATTTTCCTTCCTTTTGCATTAATATTTCTATTTCCCTATACTACATACATGTTTACTCTCAACTACATTTTCTGTTATAAAATATTTCAATAGGAACACCTGTGTCTTTTTATTGGCATGTATTCATCTCCTCTTCATCCCATTTGTGGATGAGAGATTACCACACTAGGGTTATGGAAATGACTAGACACAACACTGGGCAGATGAGGTCACACCAGCTTATGAGTCATGGGCACACACAGTCCAGGTGAGGATGGACCCACATAATGTGGGGCCACATGAAGGCTGCACTTGGGACCACAGTGAACAAGCAGGGGCTGAGGGAGTGAGGGAGGCAGGCTTTGTAGCCACAAGAGGGTGGAGTGACCCTTGCTTCCTAGCTCTGCCACCCATGAAAATGAAGTGTCTAGCGGGCCTGTTGCCGGAGCAGGGTGGGTAGGGGGATTATAGTTAGGCTATTTAAGATCCTCCGGATTCTAGGTATTAAAGTGGCACATAATATTAATTTTATGCCTTATGACAAACATCTTTTGATTGTTTATGTTTATTATTTTATATTACCAATATATTACCAATATATTTAGATGTGTTCCAGTCATTTTATTACATGCTATGTATTATACTCAATTTTCTGTTATTGTTTTTTAGTATCTGGCTGAAGAGCTATACATTTTATTTCTCTATTTTTAAAGATTCCCTTTCATATTTTAATAGATATAGTTAACTATGCCGTTTTAATTCCACCAATTAACCAGAATAATCCAAAGACCTTAGGACTTGTGAATTCTCCCTTTCGACTCCCATTATTTAAAATCTGGTGTTTTGGCTTTGTTCGGTTTTTTAAATCTGAAATTAATTATGCTGTAGTTATGAGAACTACCATCTTTTTCTACCTTTATCCTGCTAGATGGGTCAACTGGAATCCTGGGTGGAGGGCCTGCCCTTCACAGCTGCCCTGTGTTTGCTCCCTCTAGATCCCTGTGGTGACAC
This sequence comes from Cebus imitator, assembly GCF_001604975.1. Classification (NCBI taxonomy): domain Eukaryota; kingdom Metazoa; phylum Chordata; class Mammalia; order Primates; family Cebidae; genus Cebus; species Cebus imitator. The sequence goes on from NW_016107859.1 coordinate 406,554, forward strand.
AGTGATGGCCACCCTGATATCCCTTCAGGAGTAAAGGGCTTATTGCCCCGAGGCTGACACAGTGCTGCCAGCAGAAGCCCTGGACAGACAGTCCTTTCAGGAGTAAGGACTTATTGCCCCATCTGACAGCGCAGCCAGGCACAAGCCCCTTCCGACATTGCCCCACCACCCAAAGTCATGACCCCCTCCCAGAGGATCCCAAGACTGACCAACCTAGAGCACCACCTCTCGCCCTAATCCAGATAATTTTTAAGAGCCATGCAATCTTTAGAACTCCCTGCAAGGTTGGCTGAGTCTTGCTGTCTTCCTCGACTCAGTCCTGCCTTCTACTCCTCACTTCCAGGCAGAGATTCCTAGAGCATTCCCTCATACCTCTCCTGCAGGTCAGTCTCAGAGCTTGCTTCCCACGACAATGTCCCAGTGGCATGACCATCCAGGAAACAATTCCTATTAGCATCTTACCTTATACGCTCCCAAGCCATAAGGAGAGCATAAATTCACACATGAATACACTGGAGGCATCAGCCTTTGCCTGTAAATCCTTTACCACCTATAACCTGCGATCTGTCAAACAGGCTTCCTGTTGTTTCTCTGAACCCATGGGAGGCTGGATGTTTTTCTTCTCTCTGGCTTACTGGGAGGGAGGGGCAGTGTCAGCTTGTGGGACAGGCTTACTGTGAATCTAGGTCTAATTTCTACCTGACGCAGCCCCAAGCACCACCTCCTACTATAAAAGGAGAATGTCAGTGGGGTCCACTCATGTGCTTTACAGTTCTGATTTGCAGATTCCTCTTCAACTGTGGTCTTGGGACTTTGTTGGAATTTCAGCTCTCCATTTGAGACAATGTTTGCTATAGTATCAGTACTTCTGAATGTTCTGCACTAGGAAGGTATTCAATTATCTGGTCTGCCTCATTGCTGGGAATGCACATCTTCTCACTATAAATGATGCAAGCATTTGTTTATACATTTTTTATGAGTTGAATTTATGAGATTCATCCTTTCAGAGATCTGTCCTTGTATGAACTGGTGTAATGAGGTTTCCAAACCTAAATGCGTAGAACCGCAGGCTCTGCTGCTTGTGGAAAGTCCTCCAGGTACACACACCATTGCTGACAGTGCCTGCACAGCTCAGGTTTGCATCTCAAAGAGCTCTGTTTAGTTGAATGGATGATCTACTACGGAAATCAGGTCCTTGGGTTCATTTGATAAAGAAAGTTCCACTAGATTGCATATTTCCATCTTTTTTTTCTGCCTCTTTGACTCCAGAACCTGGCTCAGGGCCTGGAAGTCATAAGGGCTTAACATAGTTATTTTGATGAATTCTTTTAAAAAGTGATTTTCCTCATTTTGTACTTTCTTCGAAAGAGTGAAAAATAAATAGACATTACTGAGGTTTTTTTTTGGAATAAATCAAATATGTTAGATATGGTTTTTCTACCTCATAGAGGAGTAAAGGTACCATGGTTTCTGTCTGAAAACGAAATAGCACAAAACTGGCTGCTCTTGGCCTAGCCAGGAATTCTCTTGAACATTATCTATGATTAATGACCTTCAAGTTCATATAAGTAACACTTTTCAAATGGCTCCTAAAACATTCTTTAACTTTAAAAAGACTTGGAAGTAATATTTCTCTGAATTACTGCACTATGCAATGAAAGTCTTTCACTGCCTGTGATGGGTATCTTTGCACTAAATAATTTTGTTTTGCACCAAAAATATATGCGTTGCACTAAGAAATTATATTGGAGTACATGTAAATGCCTAGCTTAAAAACAAATGGCTCACTTTAAGGTAAAAGCTCATAGTTTAAAAATTAGACTTCCCAGTGGCTCACGCCTGTAAATCCCAGCACTTTGGGAGGCTGAGGTGGACAGATCATGAGGCCAAAAGATCAAGACCACCCTGGCCAACATGGTGAAACCCCGTCTCTATTAAAAATAGCCTGTAGTTCCAGCTATTCGGGAGACTGAGGCAGGAAAATCGCTTGAACCTGGAAGGCGGAGGTTGCAGTGAGCCAACATAGCGTCACTGCACTCCAGCCTGGCAACAGAGCAAGACTCTATCTCAAAAAAAAAAAAATTAAACTTCTACTTTCTTTTAAGGAGTAATGCAGCATCCTTTCCACCTGTCCTTTGATGAAGATTAGCAGAGGAATGGATACAACTCTTCAAGCTGAAAGAATCCTTAGAGATCATTAAAGGGAACCCCTTACCTAAATATGAGAATTGACGTTACAGCAGATGAGAAAGAATGGGCTTGGGAGGAATCAGACATGGGTTCTTTGAAACCAAAGCCATCCCTTCTCGCCTTTCTCTGTGCTCAGTTCAAGGCTACCATCAGTGATTCCCTCTTTCCTTTCTTCCATCAAGACAAACCTGATCTCTCTTGTTTTGCATTTTCTGTTTTTATCAGGTGACAGAGTGTTTTGTGCTAAGTTGTTAATAGTTTTGTTGGTTTGTTTTTTTGTTTGAGATGGAGTTTTGCTCTTGTCTCCTGGGCTGGAGTGCAATAGTGCAATCTTGGATCACTGCAACCTGTACCTCCTGGGTTCAAATGATTCTTCTGTCTCAGCTGAGATTAGAGGTACACATCATCATGCCCAGCTAATTTTTGTATTTTGTAGTAAAGTCAGGGTTTCACCATGTTGGCCAGAATGCTCTTGATTTCAGGTGATCCACCTGCCTCAGCCTCCCAAAGTGCTGGGATTACAGGCATGAGCCACCGTGCCCGGCCAGGTGTTAATAGTTAATAATACCTTGATCTCGTACCACTTTCCTGCAGAATGTTCAAGTAAAACATTAACTTTATTTCTAATTTTAAATGGAGATCTTTGGGGACATTATGTAGGCTGTTATACAGGGCTGAATCAGATAGTTTGGTTTGATGCTGTTTTCAATGCTCCCAAATTCAGAACGCCTGTAATCTACCTGTGAGGCTAGTCCCGATGTGGCCTCCAGATGGAACACTCCAGAAAGGTTTTCCTTCATATCATGCGCCAGTTATGAGTCCCTCTGTCTTGGGATGGAAATTGAGCAAATAGTCAATATGCATTAAACACAAATGACCTAAGTGAGCATTTAAAAGCTGATTTTGGCAACTTTGGTAATCCTGGGAATAATGCCAATTATTTTTAAATTATAAAATTACTCTGAATGTACCATATTGACTTGCTTTTCACTACAGCATTCTAGAAAGCAGCCTGGATCAAGGCTTTTTCTTTAGCAGAATCTACAGAATTTCAGGAGGGAGAGACATGAACACCAGGGACCTGAGCACAGACTGCGGTAGACGGTGTCTCTGATGGGTCCTGGTGATTCCTCCCTCTTGGTAGGCAAGCCCTTCCCTGAGTTTCAGCTGGACCTAGTGACTCACTTCTAACGTGCTGAACACAGCAGATGTCACTTCTGAGATTAAGCTACAAAACACCAGTGTCTTTTGCCTTGAGCACTGTCTCTTGCTCTCTGCTCAGTCTGAGGGAAACCAACTGCTATGCTGTGAGCTTCCTAATGGAGAAACCCACAGAGTGAAGAACTGAGGGTGGCCTCAGCTGAAAACCAGCAAAGATCTGAGCTCTCAGCCCAATAACCTGAAAGGGGCTGAATCCCGCCAACATCACAGGAGTGAGTTGGAGCAGCTCCTTGCTCAATTAAATCTTTAGATGAGATTATCATCTGAGCTGACACCTGGTTGTGATCTTGTGAGCGATTCAGAGCCAAAGATGCATCCAAGCCATATCCAGTTTCCTGGCACCCAGAAGCTGTGAACCATGGCTCTTTAGGTCTACATGTTTTGGGATGATTTGTTGTGCAACAATTAATACCTAACACACAGGGTAAAACAAATAGAACTATATAGAACTATTCTGATTTAGTCTTTTCTTCTGGAACTAAGAACAAAAAGAAACCAGTCCTAGTTAATAAAACAGTTAAGAACTGATGTGGCCAGTTAGCATTTTTTTTTGTATTTCTTTAAAATATTGCATGTAAGTATTGTATGTGCTTATCTCAATATGAGGCAAAATACATTTACAAGTGTGTTTTCAAATTCGGGCTTCATAGCCAATACCCAAGCACCATGGTCAATGATTGCTTTGGACTCAAAAAATCATTAAATGTTAAGTTTGCAAATGCAGCATTATAAGAAACAAAAATTGTGGCAGGCATCAGAATTCTCCTGTCTCTAACTTTAAATTGGGGGCTCAGCATAGCTTGTCCCCCATTATTCTTTATATACTCTTAATTAGATATAATTTGTTTTTTTCTAAATAATTATTTGAATTTGCTCTACTTAGCAATACCTATTACTAGAGCCTCATCACCTGAACTCAAGTGAAAAGAAAAAGGGAGAGAGAGATATTATGAGCACCTGCCAAGTACAAGGCCCTACACCTGATATTTCTAGGGGCAAAGATGGAGTGGTCTAGTGTCTATGCTCAGGTAAGTGGCTGCAAATTAGGGATAAGTAAACACTACACAATGCATCTAATACCAGGCACAAGATGTCCAACGCAATAAAGACATACTAGAAAAGTGACATGAGGTTTTAAACCAGAGAGACTTCAAAGCTAATTGAGAGGATCAGAGAGGATCTGTGAAGGGTCTCACCCCCAGTAGGTCTGGCCCTTGTCAGCTCCACCCAGGGGTGGATTACTCTGCAGCCGCATGAGAAAGGGGCCCAGCTTCCCAGGGAGCATCTCTCCAGAAGCCGTGTCTTCTTCTCTGGTGACACCCATCACAGTGAGTTGGCCTTAGGTCCACCTCTTACCTGCCTGCCCAAAATCCTCACTGGAAATGAGGTTCTGTTTCCCAAGTACTCTGGGACCTGGTCACATTTCATTCCCCCCCTGTGGTGGTGTGCTTGGTCATGGAGGAAACAGGTAGGCCATATTTCCCAAGCCAGTCCCAGCTGGTTTCCCAGTCCTGAGTTCTCTGCTGACTTTGGAAGGCAGCTCAGACAGAGTTGACATTTGTGATGTGACTTGAAGCATGAGGAATAGGGTGGATGGCGGAGTAGAGGGAGATGCTTAACCACATTGTAGTGAAATAGGCCAGGCACACAGCTTCAAGCTGTAACTATGTAAATGCTCTACCCTCTTCTTTGTGTTCAAACTAGGAAGCTTCCAGGGACAAATACCGGGGTTTACAGAATTGTCTTTGCAATTGAAGGCTTTATGTAATGAACAGTGTTTGTTTCTAGGAGAAAGTCTAAAGGAATTTGCCTCTATGGCTGGTTTTATCCTCTGTAATTGGCTGGGTGCGGTGGCTCATGTCTGTAATCCCAGCACTTTGGGAGGCCAAGGTGGGTGGATCACAAAGTCAAGAGATCGAGACCATCCTGGCCAACATGGTAAAGCCCCGTCTCTACTAAAAATACAAAAATCAGCTGGGTGTGGTGGCACCTGCACCACCCAGGTTCAAGCAATTCTCCTGCCTCGGGAGGCTGCAGCGCCAGGCCCGCGACCCCCAGTCTCCCTCCCAGCCGCCGGCCCGCCGGGTCCGGAGCAGGGCGGCCCCCTGAGCGGCGCCCCGCGGTCCGTGCGCTTTCGGCGCACCGTCGCCGCCCGTGGCCTCGCGCCGTGTCACCGCCTTCCTGAGGGTGCCCGGGCCCAGGGCCAGGGCGCGGGAGCAGCGGTCCGGGGCGTCGGACGGAGAGCAGGGGTCGCCGCCCCTGCGACTTCGAGGCCCAGAGGAGGGAGGCTCGTCTCTGTCTCTTCCGCATCCACAGCGTGAGGCCCTCCCGATTATCCCCGCCCTGTCCTCCGCGCCATCCCCCGCTTCTCTGCTGCATGCCTGGCTACAATGGGAGCCCCCTCGCCCCCCCACTCTGCCTTTCTGTCCCCAGCTCCAGCTCTCCTGTTCCCAAGATTGTTCCATTTCTCTCTGTGTCCTCGGGAGGCCGAGGCAGGAGAATGGCTTGAACCTGGGAGGTGGAGGTTGCAGTGTGCCGAGATCACACCGTTGTACTCCAGCCTGGTGACAGAGGAAGACTCTGTCCCCTCCCCCTTAAAAAAGAAAAAAAATGCATGTTTTCGGTAGAATTTATTTAAAAATCTACATAATTTTGGTATGCTGGGAGGCAAACAGGGGGTCTAACTGCAGTCTATAAAGTATGGGCTGGCAAAAGATGAAAAATATACCAGCAGTTTTCCTTAGACTCTAACTGAATTCACTCGTTTACAATATAGGTCGTTCTAGTAACAGCAGGGGCTGTGGAATTATGAGAGTGGAGATGATATTATAATTTCGAGATCCTTAAATTCATGGTGAATGGAATTTTCTTTCAGTCGTACTTGGTGAGGAGTATATTTGACTCCCAAGAGAAATTTTGAATATCATTGTCAATACATTCTGCGAAGACCAAAATTCTTTTCTCTATTATCATGGAGTCTTAGAACAGAAAGGTATTGTGAGAAGTCAGAGCATGGAATAGATTTTTGGGAGCAGTGTGAATAATGGTGCTGTATTGGGAAAGAATAGATTAGGGTAAGGATGGGAATTAAAAGATCTATTGAAGGAAGAAAAGACATCACAGGGTTATCAGTTGAATAGAACTGATCCCGCTATCAGAAAAAAAAAAAAAATGATCAGACATGGTGCCCAGTATAGAATGAGTGAAAAAGGATGAAGATAAGTTATTAGGAGGCTATGGTAATAGCTCAGGCCAAGGAAATGAACATGCATGACTGTGCCTGTTTTAGTCCAGAGACGAGCAATGATCTTAAAGACTGTTTAATGTACTAAATTGAGAAGCCAGTAGAAGACAATTTTGAACCATTACTAAGGTTATCTGAACTTTCAATGAGAAAAGCATGCAATTCCCTTCCTCAGGTTATGTTGGGATTTGAAATGTAGATCGAAGTATTTCCAGCTTCCCCATAATCAATTTCAGTTTTGCCAAGCTTTGAGATGGGAATTCCATGAGGGGCGTTAATCCTGCGGAGAATAAAGGGAATGCAGTCCACAGAGTTTCGGGTCGCTTTTCTGAATGTGTGTAGACTCGGTCATTGTGCAAAGGCCCTGGCCTTGCCAGCTGCACAGGAGCTCCGTGGAGGCCCAAAGGCAAAGTCAGAAATAAGGTAACAAAAAAACTGGGATCATATCTTTGTTCCAGCCACTGGGTCCTCAGCCCCACGTGGCATGGTTGTCCTTCTCCCCTGACCAAAGCACATGGGCACGGCTGGCCTCTGGTCCAGGGATCTTCTGCCCTGGTGAGCTCTGACGCTCTGCACTACTGAGAAACTAAGTCTGTACCACCATCATTTACCTGTGTTCTGTTGTGATTGCTTTGCTGAACAAAATGTTTGGACATTGATATAACCTCAGGAAAGCCTAAAGCATAATTTGTTCATACTGTGTCCTCCTTATTAGAACCATCAGAGAACTGTGAGATCTCAGAGTTACGTATCTATGCTTCTTTGGGTCTTCAAAACCCTTTGAATTATATGAACAAGGATATTTCCCACTTAGACTAACTGCTGGAAAGTTCTGGATCTGTGTTCCCAGTTCTAACAAAGTGTCCAGGATTAAGTGGATTTTTTTTTTTTTTTTTATTTAATTCTTTTTTTTTTTTTTTTTTTTTTCCTTTTTTTTTTTTTTTTTTTTTTTTTTTTTTTTTTTTTTTTTTTTGCCCTTTTCTCTTGATTTCTCTAACTTAACTTTTTTTTCTGCATTTCAAGTCCTGTTGAAAAACACTGGTGATCCAAAATTATGTTTACAAAAAAAAGCAGCCCTTCAGCTTAAGCTATCCTTTTATTTTGATGAGCACCAAAATCTTTTCCTTTAAATCAATACATATGAGGCTCTTTTAACTTATTTCTTTATTTAAAATATCCTTTCTCACACATAATCATCTTTTGCAAGTAAAATTGCCTACACTTATCAGCTTTGAGAAACCTCCTCCACCCATAGTATTTCCATGATGAAATGCACATTTTCATGAAACGCATGTCTTTCATAATGTGCTGTGATACAGCCATAAAATGGCCATCCACAGTTATCGCTTTGCCACCAAGCCTGTCTGCACCAGCAGCTCCCTGACCATCTGGTGCCCAAACCCATGCATCCTGCAAAGGCATTCGCTCACTGGCACTGCTTCCTATCGGCCTCCAGCCTTCTCTCCTCCTGTCTAGTCACAACCTTCTCATGAGTTTTAGTGCCAGGACAACTGCAAAACTGTGGTCTGATTCCAGGGCCCAAATGTCGTGGGAAGCTGGAGACCCCTGACAGCCACTCTTATGGAAGCCTCATTAGCCACAGTGGCATCTTGTACCCGTGGACCACAGGGTATCAAGATTAAACCATCTCTGTAGTGCTAAGCACCTTTTTGTGAGTAGAAAAAAGAACCCCAGAGACCAGAGGGAGAATCCAGCCCAGACTGAGAGATAGCCAATCCTCCAGCCTCCCCACAGCTTCCAGACACAGACCCTTCTCCATATGCGTCTTTGGCAAAAGGCACTTCAGGATCCATTTTTTTCACATATGCATGGAATTGGTTTGAAAAGAGCCACACCGGTTTACTCATAATGCAGCTTAAAAGGAGCCACATGCAAAGGAAGACTGGAGCTAGTGAAAACACCATGGGATCGGCTATCAATGACCCTAGATCCCACCGTAGCAGAGTCTGAGCTGGTGGTGTTGGTTTCATCATGTTAAAATATGGCTAATAAGGCATTCCTTATTTATTATTATTATTATTATTTTTTTGAGACAGAGTCTTGCTCTGTTGCCAGGTACCGGGCTGGAGTGCAATGGCACGATCTTGGCTCACTGCAACCTCCGCCTCCCGGGTTCAAGCAATTCTCCTGCCTCAGCCTCCCGAGTAGCTGGGACTACAGGCGCCCACCACCACGCCCAGCTAATTGCTTTTTGTATTTTTTAGTAGAGACGGGGTTTCACCATATTGGCCAGGATGGTCTCGATCTCTTGACCTCGTGATCCACCCGCCTCGGCCTCACAAAGTGCTGGGATTAGAGGCTTGAGCCACTATGCCCGGCCCCTTATTTTTAAAAAATGCAAGGAGATAATGTGTATAAAAGAATCATAAAATATTTAGGTTTATATTTTATGATGCATGTATACACACTTGTTATTTCAAACAAGGGGTTATACTTTAAAGTCTGGAGTGGTATTTCCAGCCTGGTTTATCTAAACCTATTACTTTTATGAGAGGAGAAAATAGAAACATATATTATCTATCAATATTGTAAATTAAATCAGTACTTGATGCCCTCAGTAGCAGATTTAATTGCCCATGTAAAAAGCGAAGGCAAGCTTTGACAATAAATGTAAATGTAAACAAGGTCATCCTGAAACATCACAGCATTCTGACACATTTATTACCTGTATAGATTATTTTGTTTTCCTGACAGTTAATTTTAGGTATCAAATTGGCTAGGCCAAACTACTCAGCTATTTGGTCAAACACCAGTCTGGATATTGCTATGAAGGTTTTTTTTTTCCCATTTATTTATTTTATTGCATTTTAGGTTTTGGGGTACATGTGAAGAACATGCAAGATTGTTGCATAGGTACACACGTGGCAGTGTGATTTGCTGCCTTCCTCCCCATCACCTACATCTGGCATCTCTCCCCTTGCTATCTCTCCCCAGCTCCCCACCCCACACCACCCCTCCCCTATTTCCCCCCAACTGACCCCAGTGTGTAGTGCTCCCCTCCCTGTGTCCATGTGTTCTCATTGTTCAACACCCGCCTATGTGTGAGAACATGCGGTGTTTGATCTGCTATGAAGGTATATTTTAGATGAGATAAACCTCTAAGTCAGTAGACTTTCAGTAAGGCAGATTGCTTTCCATGTGCGTGGGGGCCTCATCTAATCAGTAAAGGCCTTCAGAAAAAACAGACTGGAATTCCCTGGGAAAGAGGATCCTTTGCTCCATTGGCCTACTGGTTCAGATGTGCTAACCAGTGAAAGAAAACAAAATTTGCATAAATCTTGGGCTACAGTTTGGAATCTCTTTCACTGTGTGTGGACCTCCTGGGTTTGTGTATTGTTTTGTGTACTACAATTTATCTGTCTTTGTTACTTGTAAACTAAGTTACATTGTAACATGCCTCTTGATATTCACAGCATTTAGCACAGTTCTCTGAAAGCTCCAAATCCATTTTTCGACAGCACGTACTATCTTCAATAAAAGTTTTGATGCATTGCTTAAATAGGAATATGGATATGGAGACCTACATTCTGTGTTTCTACTCCCCCCCGCCCCACCCCTCCACCACTGTCCCCTATGTTCTTTTGAAGAAAGATCTATAAAGGCTTTTTTTCCTCTTTTAGTTCCAGAGCAAACCTCTTGACCATTCATCCTAGAAACTGTCATGAACGGAAAACAATGTTACACATCTGTGTGTGGTTCTCCTTACTTTTTAGGGAGAAAATAGAACTAGTAAGTTGAGGAACATAGAACCATAAGAAGAAGGATGAGTTTTTAGCTTAGGAAAGAGTTCTAATGTACGTTAATATCACACCTTAACCAATTAGCAGTAGTCCTGTGGGCAAAACTGTTTATATTTTAGTATCATGAGTTTTGTTTGATTTCAGTGTCATAAAACATTAATAACACCTACAGAATCACAGACCAGGTAATATAGCTAAAGGTCACAAAGTCACATTTAGCTATGAAAGTCTTAATATGTCTAAAACTGTATGCTGCTTTTCTTTGGTAAATATAATCCTAAAAAGTCACTATCAGGTTATTATTATTTTTAAAGGTGTTCCTAGTTGCTTCCATTTAATATTCTATTTTCTGTTTCTATTTCTTTTTTGGAGTGGGTGTCTGCAAGGGCTGCTCATGAGCTGGATTGATGTTTGCAGTTCCTGTTTTTTTTCTGAACTAGAAGATAGTAAAGAGCATCACTGGTGGCTATACAACAGAAGTACTTCATTTTAAATAGTACCTCAAGTACCGGCATAAAATAAATATTTTTGTGTTACAAAGGTTTTATTTTAATTAAGGATATTATTACCCTTGTAGTTTTATATTTACAAATGTAAGGCTAAAACCCCACAGAATTATGAGGATTTAGTCAGTCATTCTCTTTCTTTCTCCCTCTTCTCGGTGATTTCTACTTCATGGGTAGTCCCTATTTTACATGTATAGGCCAAACAGGCAGGACCTGGAGATCATGTAAACTTTTTAATGATAAACTTGAATTTAGTATTAACATTCAAACATCCTACAAAAGGATGCCACTTGATATAGTGTTTACACTATATGGATAAGGTTTTTGATGTGCTATTGCAATTGGTTTGCCAGTATTTTATTGAATATTTTTGCATCTGTGTTCATCATGGATATTGGCCTGAAGTTTTCTTTTTTTGTTGAGTCTCTACCAGGTTTTGGTATCACGATGATGTTGGTCTTATAAAATGGTTTGGAAATGATTCCCTCTTTTTGGATTGTTTGGAATAGTTTTAGAAGGAGTGGTACCAGCTCCTCTTTGTATGTCTGGTAGAATTCGACTTTGAACTCATCTGGACCTGGGCTTTTTTTGGGTGGTGGGCTATTAATTGCTGACTCAACTTCAGCCCTTGTTATTGGTCTATTCAGAGTTTCAACCTTTATCTCTTTCCTAACATCTTGAGCTAGATTCAGAGTTTATTAAATTTTTAGTCCTCTCCTTTTTCTCAGCCATAAAAATGAAGCTCTAAATTTCTAACTTTAGTTGCTTTTCGTAACCTTGATATGTGGAATCTTAGCCATCTGTTAATTAATGCTATTTTCTTATAATTCATTCATTGACCTATGGGTTATAAATAATTATACTTAATTTCCAAAAATGATGGCAAGATATTGTTAGTAATTTCTGTTTTAATTCTACCGTGATTACAGATTTGCTATAGCATTTTAATAATTAAAATGTATTAGCATTTTCTTTGGTCAGTTTTTATAAATATTTTAGGTGTCCTTGAAAATAATTTGCATTCTATGGTTGTGGGGTGCATCATATCATGTCTTATCGAGTCAAATTTGTTAATCCTTTTGTTTAAATCTGTGTCTTATTATATATTTTTTGTCTTTTCCATGATATTGGGAAAGTCGCTTTAAAAACCCCTGTAATAATTATGAATGTCTCCTTGTAGTTATATCAGTTTGGTTTATAATATTTTCAAATGATTATGTTAGTTGCATACAAATTCAAAAGTGTTTTATCTTACTGGTGAACTGAACATTTTATTCTTAAAATGTGCCTTGCTTTATTCCTTTTAATGCCTGTTGTCCTTAAGTTTACTCATTTTGAAATAATGTATGTATTTTAGTTTTTTTTATCATTTTTACATGGTACAGTTGAAGAAACAATTGTACTTTGAAGTAACCTTTCTGTATGTTTTATATACAAATATGGGTCTTTTAGTGTAATCTTACAGTCTTTGTCTTCTCATTGACTTTCCAATTTATTTACATTGAGTGTAATTACTAAACTTTTTGAGTTTACAATTTTTTTTTTGGTAACTATTTCCCAAACCTGCTTTCTTAAAAAATTTATTCCTGTTTGCTTTCCATTGGTAGATTAGTTTATATTATTCCATTTTGTTTACTATTTATTTGGAATTCATTTATTATTGTACTTTCTATTAGTGGCTATGCTAGAGGCTGTTAAAAACACATTTGACTTATAATACTAATTTGTACTTTTATTCTTCTTTCCTTCTCCCAGATAATGCAAAGATCTTAGAACACTTTAAAATCAATGTATCTATCTATAAATCTCTATTTCATTCATATATATGGATGTCTATGTGTATTTGAATATGTATCTATATATATCTGTACATGATCATTTTTCTTAAATTCTGCTGTATAAAAATGTCCTCATTTTACTTTCACTCTTATTTTCACTGGGTATGGAAT
>NW_016107859.1:420276-441922 GCF_001604975.1 Cebus imitator
CATTTTAAAATTTAACTCTTGTATTTGTAAATTAGAGATTTTGGGGTTTTTTTTAAAGCTGCAAAGTAACTTTCATAGTTTTGTTTTCTACTAAAACTTTTGTTCAAATTCTTGAATTAAACAAGCAGTTATTTAAAAGCATAAGTCTAATAATTATATCCAGTCTCCCTTTAAATCTGCTATTATTTTTAAATATTAAATGTTGATAAAATTTACTGTTACTTTCCCTTTATGTTATCTCATTTTCATGTTTGTTGAGTATTATACTTGAAAATTGTTTATGGACATAATCTGAGGCCTAGAATGATGTTTTCTTCTTAAGGGGATTTTGTTGGTGGCCTCTCCTCCATAGTTTCCAGTTTTTTCATTTGTCCTAAACAAGAGAGCTCGTATTACTTAGTCCTCTGTTACAGAAAATGCCCTGAATTTTATCCGTTTAAAATATTGACATCTGTTTGTGTCCACTTTCTACGATTACCCTAAGCTTAGCAGTTTCTTGAAAAGTTCAATAATGATCAAATGAAGTGATTCAGTGTTTTCCTTTGCACATGATTTAGGTGTTCTAAAATGTATGTTTTCGGGTCCAGAAATAATATTGCTTTATCATTGTTAAACTAAATTTTAAATGTATTCACCAAGGACTATTTTCATTTGAAATAATTGATACTGAGTTCTGTATATCTCTCGGCAATGTTTGTTGAAGCCATTTTTAGGGGTGTGGTATGAAGGACATATAATTAATACTAAAGATGTTTCTATTCCTGTTAGCTGGTATACGTAATTTATCTTAAAAAGTTAGCTCAGGGTTTCTGGCTTTCTAACGTCTATACTAGGGAAGTTATAAGTGATAGTGGCAAAAAAGAAGAAAAAGGTGTTGTGGCCCGGCGAGGTGGTTCACACCTATGATCCCAGCACTTTGGGAGGCCGAGGTGGGAGGATCATGAGGTCAGGAGATCAAGAACATCCTGCCCATGGTGAAACCCCATCTCTGCTAAAATAAAAAAAACAATTAGCCAGACATGGTGGCACACCTGTAGTCCCAGCTCCTCAGGAAGCTGAGGGAGGGGAATCACTTGAATACAGGAGACTGAAGTTGCAGTGAGCCAAGATCGTGCCCCTGCACTCCAGCCTGGGGAAAGAGCAAGACTCTGCCTCCAAAAAAAAAAAAAAGAGGAGGTCTTATATCAAAAATGTTTTGAAGTCATGACTTAGCCTCTCATTAGCTGTATTACATTGGACATGTTCATTATCCTTTTTAAGCCTCAGTTTTCTAGGTTGTTAAATGGGACTGGACAGTGGCTATTTCATGAAATTTACATGATGATAAAATATGCATATAAAGTGCTTAAAATACTGCCTAGCACTCTTTAAATACTCCATAGATCTTACCTGTTCATTTTATTTTAATGATAGGGCCTTATTACTTGCTATTTAAGAATGGAGATTGATTGAGGCAGAACTCATTCTCTCTGGCTTTGATAATTTAGCTTGTACTTACGTAAACACATATTTCTATAAAGCACATATAGGGCAACCTCTAACTCAAGCTGTACCTCATTATAATTTTCACAAGAATTACTTTCAAGATCTGATTTCCTGACTGTATATATGTACAATTGTTCTGGAACCCAATTTAGAGCTGAAATTTATGCCTGTTTAATTTGATACTATGTCTATCCTTGATTCTTTTATCTATTACAGAAGTTAGCATGTTTGTCCACAAATAACAATGTATTCATTAAGGCCATTGATAAAAAAAATGTTAGATTTAGTAGAACCAAGGTGATGTTGCAGTATGTTATATGTAACATAATCTGGCTTAAAAATCTTAATATACTTTTAACAAAAAGAAGCACATTTAATGTGGCATGAGCCATCGCTCTGGTGGTTCATCAGATCATTATAGCCTTTTCTAAGGGTGAATGAACTTTCATGTTTACTGATTCCTCCAGGTGTTTCCTGGGTATCAAGTCATTGGGTTAACTTGTAGTTTGTATAATCTGAAGACTGGGGCATCATTTAACTATTTGCAAAATTTTGATACTCTGGAATTTTGCTAGATTTTTCCACAGGTTATTGCTATAAGATTCTGCCTACACTTCCCACAGTATGATCATTTGTTGCTGAGATAATTGCACTTATTAAGAGGAATCATGTGGGGTTTTTTGGTACACATTCATAGATAACCTCAAGCTCAGCTCCCCTTTTAAAAATAGCCAGTATTTACACTATGTTTTTTAATTGCTAAAAACTAGTGCATATTTTTTGAGATCCATTTTACTTGATACTATAACATAAATTTTTGACTAAAGAAGATGACATTATCTTCTTCCCACCATTTGTCATGAAAGAAATCATTTTTGATGGGAGGAAATGATAGGTTTGGTGTGTCTTTCAACAAACATATTTTTCACTTTAATAGAGCAGTTGTGTCATAACTCTTCCCATGACAGCCAGATAGAATTAGATGCATTAAAAATCATCAGATGAAAGTTAAGATTACAATATAAAATGTTTAAATATGTATTAAAGCTTTAAATATGTACATTATAAAGGACTAAGTCAAAAAAGAATGAGGTGACAATTTTTTAGAAATCATTATTTGGTCACTATGTTTTATAGACCAACATAATTTTAAAAGTACAAAAGACATTAGCAAATTAAGGATTCTTATTTTTCAGTGGATAAGACAGAAACCCAGAGAGGGGAATAGCTTCCCCCAAATCACATGGTTTTGGTGGTGAGAAGAGCGATGTCACTTTCAGTATTTTGACCACTCGTTCTTGTAACTCAAAAGCTTACTGTGTGGCAAGACCTGGCTTGGCAGAGGATTTTGTAAGTATATCCTGTTCAATCTTATTGTGGGAGGAAAAAAAAGGCAAAATGAAACTTATGAAATACTTGCTTAAGTCAGAAAAAGAATCCACCAGTTTCGCCTTTTCTTTGATGTTTGAATTTGCAGAATGACCTTTGGGATGAAAGAAATAAAAGATACATTCTAGTGCCACCATGTGTAGAAGAGGCAGGATCAGGCTTGTGGCAATAAAATAATGTTCCAAGGTTTCTTCAACAATTATCATAGAAAAGTTCAGTTGTTTGTTCTGAACAAAATTAAGTGATGGGCTGCAGGAGCAAAATAAAAATATTGAACTCCTGAGAACTATTCAAGATATTCCTCTACATCGGGCACAGTAAAATGTAACAGCATGACTGGGTAACATGTTTGACTTACTTTTTCTTCTATATTTAAACATCTCTCTGCATTCTGTTTCTTTTGTTTCTGTCACACTCTTTCTCTTCTTTTACCTGTTCAATGCATCTTCAAAATTTATCTCTGACTTTTTATCTTCATTACTTTTTCTATTGTTGTTTGAGACAGAGCCTCACGCAGGCTGGAGGGCCGTGGTGGGATCTTGGTTCACTGCAACCTCAATCTCCTGAGTTCAAGAGATTCTCATGTCTCAGCCTCCCAAGTAGCTGGGATTACAGATGCCCGCCACCACGCCTGGCTAATTTTCGTATTTTTAATAGTGATGGGGTTTCACCAAGTTGCTTAGTTTGGTCTCAAACCTCTGACCTCAAGTGATCCACCCTCTTTGGCCTCCCAAAGTGCTGGGATTACAGGCGTGCGCCACTGCACCTGACCTTATATGCGTTACTTTTTATCTGCGTAACTTGTTGCTCACACAGTGTGTTCCCTTCTGCACTGATACATCTTCAAACTTGATCTCTCAAAATTCCTCCTGAGAAACTTTCTTTAGTAGCTTGCTATTCTAGAGGAACAGGGAGAGGATATTCAAGGGTGTGAGAGCCGTGTCCCTGCTCTCAAGCATCTTTCTCTCTTGGAATAATTGCTCTTTTAGATTTCTAAATGGCAAGTGAGGAAAAAAATGCAATTTAAGCCAACTACTGACTTCCACAATGAATTTTATGCTGTTAAAAAAAATCCTGTTTCCTAAGCCATTATATAAAATGAGTAATTTTTATATCCCCATTAGCAAGTAGGTAGTAAAATTTTAAGGTGAGTGTATCTATAGCAAATATATCAAGTGTTTTTTTAAAAGTCTGTTTCAAAAGTAATTAAATTTTGGATACTGAGTTTATATGCCCCCTTTCCTTGTATATTTATATTTTATCCTTAAGTAGCATTGACAGTTGCACTTAGGTGGCAAATAATAGTGAAAATGAGTTTTTCTTTCCTTTTTGATATACTTAGCAAGGCAATAATATTGGGTATATTGAAAATGGCAACATTTTAGTTTATGTGCATTGATTCTCATAACCATATGGTCAAGTAATTGGTGATAACTATATGACATAGCTATTTTGCAGAGATTTGTTATTCAATCACATAAAAAAGCAGTGCCTTCCTCAATCAAAAGACATAGAAGCAAAAGGAAGTACATAACCCAGTGGATTTTATTGTTCATAGCTTCTTTCTAGTTGCCTATTTCACATATAAAATGGAGTCTATTTTATCTCCTATATTCAATTGTCCAGTTGGAAAATAAATTTACAGTAAAACAATGATGACTGAAAAATAACCCCTGTTGGACAGTATTTTCCATTTTGACAACCCCAATGGAGCAATCCAAGTTTTGTTCCATTTTGGAGTCAAAATTATGTTTGCTATTACTTGTTTCATTGGAGGGTCTCTGTTGCACTTCACATCACAGCAAATACAAAGTCAGTGATTTTATCTATAAGCACAGTTACCTTGACCAGCCTTTTCAAGGATGCTTAAGTCCAGCTGTCATGATTACATATAATCATAGGCTCTCCAGCCTCTTCTCAAATTTTTGGATAAGAGAAAATGTATTGTTTTATGAACATACTACTGTTAATTCCAGAAAGTTTTAGGTAAAAAGTGTATCTATTTTTAATCCAAATATCTTCTTCCCTGTAATTGTTCCATTGAGTCTTCTTGTTTCCTGCTAAGCTGCACAGGCTTGGTTTAAACTGTCTGACTCCGATGCTCTTGAAAGCAGCTTGTATGGCTCTTCAGAGAGGTGGTTTCTGTTTATAGAGTGGCCATTCCATTTTCCCAATTCCTGCCTTCATCAGAGGAGGAGGAGTTTTTCCCCTCCTGTAGATCAAGTCAAGAGGAGTTTTTGCTCTCCTATAGATGCACTTAGGAATATTGAGGTTTCCTCTAAAGGACGGGAAAGAAGTGGCATAGAAAGAGAGAGACAGAGCAAGATAGGGAGAGAAAAATATATAAAAGAGATAAACACAGAAAAACAGAGACAGCAGAAGGCAGAGGTGCCAGGAGGGAAGAGCATGGCCAGGGGCTGTATGAACATTTGTCAGTATTCCCATAAACTTCTTGCTGTTAATATTTCATTTTTTAAATGCAGCCCAAGGTCAATATATTTTGGCTATCTCATCACACTGTTGATTCACATTGAGCTTTTAGGCAAAACAGCTCCTTTTTAAAAACTAACATAACAGTAATTTAACTAACATTCATTGAGAGTTGAATCTGTGACTCAACAACCTTTTAAGGTCATTTAATCCAACAGCATTCATAAAAGATCAGTACTGTTTTTATTATACCTGTTTTATGGATGAATAAATGGAAACACAAAGAGGTTAAATAACTTGTTCCAGTTCATGTGGTAAGTGGTAGAGCAAAGATTCCAGACCATCTTTCCTGTCCTGAGCTTATTTTTGATAAAGCTTAGTTTTGATAAAGTCTAGACTTTATTTATCTATATTAATTTTATTTGTTGTGAATTTGGCTCATTTCATCCTGCTATTTTTAATCTCAACTCAGCTATGTGTTGGCTATTTCTCAGATTTATTTTTATGAGAAAATAACCAAATCACTTTTTTCTTATTCAAAGCACTCATGGACATGATAAACAGCATGGCCAAGGGTGGTGTATAATGGCTTTCCCCAACCACCTGCACACTACTTGTTGCTTCTCACTAGCCAGTTCTCATTTTATTCTGGTTCACTTTTCTGATCGTTCTTATTACTGCCTTTGAGATAAGTGATAAGTAAGGACCTTGATCTTGTGGTTCACTATTTTATCCCTGGTCTCAATCACTTTGCAAGGCATGTGAGAGTTATTTAAATGTTATTTACACAAAGGACTTTTGGGAATGGTTCATAAACTATTCACTAGTCATAGTTATTAAAATGTTTAATACTTTCTCTGTATGTATCAAGTATTAGGCCATATACAAGCAAAATGAACACATGGAGCTGATATTATTTTTGCTGTAAAGATTTTATTTTTTTCTGATACTTGCTTTCATTTAGTTTGATGGGTATATATGATAGACAGAGAAATATGGGCACAGACCAGGACTCAACATAGCAGAATTTTATGTACCTGTTTTTTTTAAAATATATTTTACCAATAAATAGGAATCATGCCACATTAACTTATTTATATAATGTCTACTGTGAGGTCATGTGTCTAACAGATATTTTCTGTTATTAATTGAGGAGAGTAAAGATCACATGGTGACATCAAACAGGCCAGAGACAAAACTCCTTATCTGAGGAATCTGTAAGAAATTAAATTTCCTTATTATTTAAAGTCAGCATTTGGTTCCAGGCCTCTTTCCAAAAAGAAACTTATAACTGGAATTCCCATACATCTCCAGAATGCATGCATGCCAAAACTCGTTATGTAACCCCTGCTGACATTAAGGCACTAAAATGTCTACAAATATAATCCTTTATCATGATCTACATGGCTAATAGGGTCCAAAGGACCCTTAAGCTCCCACTTTAAGGTACATAAATGTTCCCAAGGAAAATCTGCCACAGCACATTCACTCCTCTCTTGCTGAGGTACTCACCGCACTCCTCTGCAGTGTACATCTATCTAATAAAACTTTCCTTTCAAATCTATACTGTCGTCAATAAATTCTTCTTACCGACCTTCAAGTTGACCCCTTTCCACTGCCGTGGCCCTGATACCTCGCTTGGCGTTAATGATAGACGGAATATACGAAAGGGAAAGTCGTACCTTATTGGAGAAACTGAATGCCTAGATTTTCATTTTGATTCCTTTATGCATTTAATATTATAATTTAAAAGACATTCTGTGTCTGGGCTCAAAAATTTATGTATAAGAAAATATTTATAATACAGGTTTTTGGGATTTGGTGGAGTTAATGAAGAGAATTTACTTGAAAGAAATAGAGATAGATGTTAATCTTTTCTTTTGCAAGATAAATTTTGGATTATTCTTTCAAAATAGCATCTTTAAGTTTTCATTTTGGTAATACCATATATTCTGATAAGTTGATGGATGTTTCATAGTGTGAATTACTGCTTACAATAATTTTTTCCCATCCCCTTTCACTGAAATGTTGAGATGTTTCCTGTTTCTTTAAAATAATTTGAGTGTTCATCTTCATTCATAATCTTTTTCCATATCTCAAGTATTTGTGCTTCCTGTTTTAAGCAGGAATAGCTGAAAATTTTGAGAACTCACTTAGGGAAACATAAACAACAGGTTTAAAGTACCAAAATGGAGCATTGCCTTCTTTCTCCCGTCTTTTTAATTGTTAAATGTAAATGCTTTAGACTGAATATCCATAAAATGTAATGGTTCTGTTGTCTTCCAGTTTCTTCACATGTTTTTAAAAATGCAACTGTTTTTTGTTGTTGTTGTTGCTGTTGTTAAGGGTGCTACAGTTTTTGCATGTCTTTTCTATTCTCTAAGCTTTTAGTGCACAAAGAAATCCTTATAATAGCCCTGTTTTCAACTTTCATTGCAAAAAGTTGGCCGGGGTACAGAGTCTCTGAACTCGTAATTCCAGTGCGCCCCAATGTGCTGTGAATGGAAATTAGCTGATCCTAATTGCGCCCTAATGGGAGGGCTTCCTGGAAAGCAGTTTTCTACATGTAACACTTCAGAAGCCATAGAAGGCCCAGCAAGTGGAGATAACAAAAATTGCTCAAAATCTGAAGTCTAATAACCTGGAGTTACACAAGCCAATTTCCGTCTCACAGGACACTTTGGGTTGATGACTGATCTCGGCTGTGTATTCTTACATGGTAAACAAGGCACATCTATATGCTGGACTAGAACTTAGCAATAAGTGTTTTGCTTTAATTAACAAAAACATGAAAGAAAACATAAGTACTAATTTCCTTTTCCACCTTTATAGATACTCAATTCAATTCATTTCCTCATTTCTGTCATAATTCCAGGCCCTCCAGGGTCATTGTCTCCTCTAAATCTCTTAAGCCAATCATGACCAGGATAAAACGAATTAAAATAGTCTGCTGCCTTCTTCTCTCATTGATGAGCACTCGTGTTTTCTTCCATAATTTTTCAAAGAAAGTAAAACATTTATTATTAATGTCTATTCCAGTGGGTATATATGTGTTCTTTGCCATGGTAGATTACAAACTCATCATTTCATCTGATCGTGAGAAACCAGCAGACAAGCCTAAATTCAGAGGCATTCTTCAAAAATAACTGACCTGTACCACTGAAAACTATCAATAACATGAAAGACCAAGAAAGGCAGAGAATGTTACAGATAAAGGAGACTAAAGAGATAGGACAACTGAATAATCCAGGATTGTCTTTTGCTTATAAAGGGTACAAATAGAGAGCTCTTAAAAAAGACCTATAGATTAGTTGCGTTACGTGTTAAAGTTACTTTTCACACCTGTAATCTCAGCTACTTGGGAGGCTGAGGCAGGAGAATTACTTCAACCCAGGAGGTGGACATTGCAGTGAGCTGAGATTGTGCCACTGCACTCAAGCCTGGGCGACAGAGCAAGACTCTGTCTCAAAAAAAACTCACAAAAAAACTTGGCCCTGCATGTTGAATCCTTCTTAGAGAGGGCTGACTTCTCTGGTGGGTGTTGTGTCTGACCTCTCCTCCAGAAACAGCCTCCCAGCTGTGATGGTTCGTCCAAACCCAAGTTAATATCTATAATTTTATGTACAATGCTTGGTATTCCAGAGATTCTATTATTTGCATATTATTTTTCTACCTTTATGCTTTTATTTATTTATTTATTTATTTATTTATTTATTTTGAGACGGAGTTTCGCTCTTGTTACCCGGGCCGCAGTGCAATGGCGCGATTTCGGCTCACCGCAACCTCCGCCTCCTGGGTTCAGGCAATTCTCCTGCCTCAGCCTCCTGAGTAGCTGGGATTACAGGCACGCGCCACCATGCCCAGCTAATTTTTTGTAGTTTTAGTAGAGACGGGGTGCTTTTATATTTTTATTTAAAAAGTTATATTTCAAAATATATTTTGTTTGCCCTATCAGTGCTCTCAAATCATTCAAGGTGATTTGTCATTAGAATAGACAACAGAAGGTTTTCTTTTTTTAATTGTACTTTAGGTTCTGGGGTACATGTAAAGAATACACAGGATTGTTGCATAGGTACATACATGGCAAGGTGGTTTGCTGCCTTCATCCCCCATCACCTATGTCTGGTATTTCTTCCCTTGTTATCCCTCCCCTAGCCTCCCAACTGACCACAGTGTGTGATGCTCCCCTCCCTGTGTCCACGTGTTCTAATTGTTCAATACCTGCCTATGAGTCATAACACCTGGTGGTTGGTTTTCTGTTCTTGTGTCAGTTTGCTGAGAATGATGGTTTCCAGATTCATCTATGTCCCTATGAAGGACACAAACTCATAGTTTTTTATGGCTGCGTAGTATTCCATGGTGTATATGTGCCACATTGTCTTTGTCCAGTCTATTGCTGATGGGCGTTTGGGTTGGTTCCAGGTCTTTGCTATTGTAAACAGTGCAGCAATGAACATGTGTGCATATGTCCTTATAATAGAACAATTTATAATTCTTTGGGTATATACCCAGTAATGGGATTGCTGGGTCAAATGGAATTTCTATTTCTAGGTCCTTGAGGAATTGCCACACTGTCTTGCACAATGGTTGCACTAATTTGCACTCCCACCAACAGTGTAAGTGTTCCTATTTCTCCACCTCCTCTCCAGCATCTGTTGTCTCCAGATTTTTTAATGATCACCATTCTAACTGGTGTGAGATGGTATCTCAATGTGGTTTATTTGCATTTGTCTAATGACCAGTGATGATGAGCATTTCTTTATATGTTTGGCCTCATAGATGTCTTCTTTTGTAAAATGTCTGTTCATATCCTTCGTCCACTTTTGAATGGGTTTGTTTTTTTCTTATAAATCTGTTTTAGTTCTTTGTAGATTCTGGGTATTAGCCCTTTGTCAGATGGGTAGATTACAAAAATTTTTTCCCATTCTGTTGGTTGCCAGTTTGCTCTAATGATTGTTTCCTTTGCCGTACAGAAGCTCTGGAGTTTAATTAAATCCCATTTATCTATTTTGGTTTTTGTTGCGATTGCTTTTGGTATTTTAGCCATGAAGTCCTTACCTATGCCTATGTCCTGAATGGTTTTGAGTAGGTTTTCTTCCAGGGTTTTTATGGTTAGGTCGTATGTTTAGATCTTTAATCCATCTGGAGTTAATTTTAGTGTAAGGTGTCAGGAAAGGGTCCAGTTTCTGCTTTCTGCACACTGCTACCCAGTTTTCCCAATACATTTATTAAACAGGGAATCCTTTCCCCAGTGCTTGTTTTTTCTCAGGTTTGTCAAAGATGAGATAATTGTAGATGTGTGGTGTTGCTTCTGAGGCCCCTGTTCTGTTTCACTGTTCTATGTCTCTGTTTTGGTACTGCAGTAATCAAAACCATGCTGTTTTGATCACTGTGGCCTTGCAGTGTAGTTTGAAGTCAAGCAGCATGATGTTTTATTGATCATGATCAAGTAGGCTTCATCCTGGGGATGAATTGTCTTTCCCCTATGGCAGGGATGACAAACAAATGCTTATAAGGGTCAAGCTGACTGCAAATGAGAGAAGCAGCCAGGGCACATGAAAAAATATCTCTCTATATATATTCACTTTCCTCTTAACTCTATAATAAAAAATCACCATGCATGTGATAATAAATGGTAACATAGGTATCTTACAATCAAAGAGAGAAAAGTTATATAAAAGCATGAAAGATTAAATTTACCTGAGATTTTGGCAGATTAAACTACTGCTAACGTGGTTAAGATTCTCTCGTCCTTTCTCCATGTTCTCACATATACATATACACGTTAAAATACGTGTAAGGGGAATCATGTACCTGGAAGCTTTCTCATGTAATAAGTACGTATGTATCTAATCATTCTATAATATCTGAACACTTTTTCATTGTATATTTGTGCAATAATTTAAGTGGTAAGTCATCTATTGATGGACACGGAAGTTTACATTTTTTTGTACTGAAATACGTCGCACTGCAACATGCCCATTTATTTAGGTTTTTTGTAGCTGTTACTGCAGAGCCAAAGTTTTGTTTTTTTTGTTTTTTGGTTTTTTTTTTTTTTTTGAGATGGAGTCTTGCTCTGTCACCAGGCTGGAGTGCAGTGGCGCAATCTTGGCTCACTGCAACCTCTGCCTCCTGGGTTCAGGTGATTCTTCTGCCTCAGCTTCCCAAGTAGCTGGGACCACAGGCACATGCCACCATGCCTGGCTAATTTTTGTATTTTTAGTAGAGATGGGATTTCACCATGTTGGCCAGGAGAGTCTTGATCTCTTGACCTCGTGATCTGCCCGCCTCAGCCTCCCAAAGTGCTGAGATTACAGGCATGAGCCCCCGCACCTGGCCAGAACCAAAGTTTCTATGCATTGAAATTTAGACTTGGATTCCAAATATGACCTCCAGAATTCCCTAAATAATTGTGAATTACACTCCTAAAAAGAAGCAAATCCATAAACTCATGCCATGGATGATTAAAGGAAGCTTGAATTACTCAGAGGCATTTTTATTTTCAAGAAAGATACTTGGAGAACAGAATGAATTAATTCAAGAAAATAAATACTGAATATTTGATTTGTAGGTATCCTTTTAAAGTCCAACAACAGAAACCTCAAGATATGCCACATAGCTAGTAAACGGATACATTTATGGGGATGAGAAACATGGTGTGACTGCAAAACTGAGTGTTAATCATTTCTTTTTTAACTTGTATGCTTTCCTCAAGGAATTTGTCAGGACCTTTGATTGCTGACTTTTATTTTGATTACTGGGATAATAAGAGTATGTATGAAGTGATTCAGGCACTCAGAACATATAGAACTCTTTTTGAAATATTTAGTCTTTCAATTCTACCTTCATTTAATGCTTATATAAAGGACATCTCCTGATTAGCCCCTGGGAGAAATCTGAAAAATGAACCATCATTATAGGGTAAATAAAAAGGAGAACATGAGAGAGAGCTGTTTTGCATGAGCATGGGACAAAAGAGCAGAAGAGATTTGGGTAAGGAAAAAGAAAACTTGGTGGTTTTGCTGGAAGGAAGGTACACACTTAATGAAAGAGAATGAAAAATTGGAATTTATTTTCTGATCACTGTAATTATCAGTAATGGTCAATTGTAATTATTACAATTTAGAAAAATGAAGGAATCTGGCTGGTACTCAGGCATTTAGTTACCATGTTATGACGATATCATTTGGAAAGCTTTCATTTGCATTCATGGAGATGAATAATTTCTTTTTGATTTAATGAGAAGAAAGCAAACTTCGTCTGCTTCATTTTATATCTTACAATCTGCTGGAGAAATGTCTCATTTCTATTCCTTTTATGCAAATGATATGCATTATGATCACAGAGGTTTAGCAACTTTTTCTCCCTTTTGTTGTAATTTCTCCTCTTTGAGGGAAGCATTTGGTCCCCAGTGGCCTATGCCTTACCACCTAATAGAATGCTCCAGCTGTTGAGCACTCTCTACAGTGGAATAACTCATTGGATAAAACGTGATAGTATTTCTGTTTTGTGTTACAGATGATGCTGTTCTGCTGATAAGAGTTGTCACATTTATTATGCTATAGCTTCCTTGTGAGAGAGTATGTGTCCTTACTTTTCAGATAAGAAATCTGACTCAGAATTAAAAACATTTTTCTTTTAATTTTCTTTTTCTCCTGTTCCAGTGCCCCTTTAGATGACATAAGAAGGTCAAAATTTATTTTCCCAGAAATTATTCATTATGCCAGTGCCATTTACTAAAAGAAAATCTTTCCTCCTAAAATGACAATATCATTTTTATCATATATTAATTTCTGTCCATTTGGATATGTGCATGTATGTGTGTATCTATACATAAATATATGTACACATGTATATGTATACATAAATTATGGACTCCTTTCACTCTTATTTAAACAACAAATTCATTGTTAGAGAAAAATCTGCCTTATGTAATATTTAAACTAACACGTTAAAACAAGTAATATGAACAAATCTCTAAAAATTAGTATAAATTATATAAAAATTCGATAGATGATGGATAAGTTATAGACTGATTATTTACAGAAGAACTGCTACAATCTTAGCAACAGTTAAGAGATTGTGAATTATAATCCAATATGAGATTGATTTTTACCTATTAGTGAATGAAAAGAGAGTAAGCACTAAAAAAGCAAATAATCTCTTTTATAAGATTTGCATGTTTTATGAATATAGAATAAACTGTGGAAGGTTATACATTATGCCTTGGAGAAATGGGGTCATATTAATAAAGCAGGAATAAAAATGGAAGCAAGATTAACTTTTAAAATATTTTTAACTTTAAAAAATATTCATGTATTACTTTTGCAAATTAAAAATTGAGTGTGATGAAAATTGGCAAAAATGAACATCTAGAAAATTATAAAATGTTAACAGAAATTCAGAAAAATAAACATTCTCTTCATATGTTTTAATTTGAATTCTTCAAAATTGGTCATGGAAATAAAGATTTGTTTTCAAGTAGTTTATTTGGAAAATGATACTAAAAAGTTCTGTTACGGGAGTAGGAAAGTGAAGCAGGGTAGAAGGCAGTCAGTTAGGGTATGTGACCACGCCCTTGGCCACTGCATGTTATCCTGGTCAAGGGCCAGAAGAGCTGAGGTATTTATGTTCCAACTCTGGTCATATGGACATTGATTCCAGAGGGAGGAATTAGCTAATCTTTTGAAATGTAGTTCACGTCAGAGTATTCCATCACTTTAGAGTCCCAGCCACAATTTTTAAACATTAGTTTTAATTTGTGCGTGTGTGTGTGTGTGTGTGTGTGTGTGTGTGTGTTTTCTGTTATTAAAGTGAAATTTAACTGATATTCCACAGGTAAAATAAAGGACCTATAAGAGAGACTGCAGTTTATTATAAATACCTTTATGCCTTCTCTTTTAACCCTCTTGCTGTCATATTTCATATACATACACTTATATGTTTACATCAGCTTCTATTTTCAGAAGGCTTTTTTAGTATTTGATTATTTTGTTATGAATTACAATATCTGTAACACTGTGAGGTTTTAAACACCTTTCAGCATTTTAATATTTTTTTTAATATTCTCAAAATGGGCCAAGCACATTTCAAAGCTAAAAATTATTTCTCAAATAGATGTGGTTATCTGTTGCCCGGTTTTTGTAATTGAATTACAAATTGATGAATCTTCAGGAATCTCCTCTTGATTAAATTCTCATTTCAATTTTGGTGGCTTTGTTGTTTAATGAATGAAGGAAATCTTTGAATTGATCTGTTTGATCAAGCTCTCTGGGCATCTGCCACATTCTTTACTTGTCATGATTTGACACTCAGCTGATTTCAAAATGACTGAGCAACAAGATGATTTTTCTCTTCCTTCTTCTCTATAGTCAACCTGGTTTAGAGCCTGTTTATTAATTTTTTCATTGCAATATAGTACACTGTTGTTTTTATAATACTGTGTACAATGGGTTATTTTCTAAGATTTGTAGAACCAATGAAGTACGTTTGTGTATGTGTATTTTGTTTTGTTTTAGAGATGGGGTCTCCCTCTGTTATCCAGGTTAACTTGTGGTGGTGTGATCATAGCTCACTGCAGCCTTGAACTCCTGAGATTAAGTGATTCTTCCCCCTCAGCATCCTGAGTAGCTAGGACTATAGGTGTGCCTGACGACACTTGGCTAATTTTTAAATTTTTTGTAGAAGTGGGGTCTGGCTATGTTGCCCAGGCTGGTCTTGAACTCTGGCCTCAGGTGATTCGCCCACCTTTGCCTTCGAAAACACTGAAATTACAGGCATAAACCACAGCACCAGCCTGATGCATTTGTGAAAGTCACCACAACGGGTGCAAAATTATGACAAATGGATGTGGTTTAATAAGAGGGTAGGATTCAGAGAATTTTAGTTTTTTATATTTAGGAAAAGTCTAGAGAAAAGCTATGTATGTAAAAAATACTGGTAGTCTTATTAGATAAAAATAATTAATACTTCCTTCGGTGGGCCAAGAAGTATCAAATTCAACAAATCCCTTAGGGATTACAAATTGTAAAGCTCATTTCTGAAAATGGATTTAGGAATGATAACATGATTAAAATAAACTGAAATGCAAATAGTAATAATGGATTATGTAACATACCCATGGCTAGTAACCTTTGATTTTAAGAGAAATAAAATTAATCTTCATTTTAATTCCTTATATATTCATACTTCCATTAATTATAAACTTTGATGACCTAGTTTTGTCACGTGACTCATTTCCCCAGGAAAACTAAAACAAACTTGTGTGAGCTGAAGTGGACCTCACCTTACCAGTATTCACTTTAATCCACATCAGTGTTTTAAGGTTAGTGGCCAGTTATCCTGCTGCATAGAGTTCTTTTAATAGCCAGACCAGGTCCTCTACCTGGAGGAGTTTTTAGTCAGCACTATTTTTAAAAAACTAATTCTTGTGTGTGTGTGTGTGTGTGTGTGTGTGTGTGTGTGTGTGTGTGTGTGTATATATATATATATATATATATATATTGCACTTTAGGTTTTGGGATACATATGCAGAACATGTGGGATTGTTGCATAGGTACATACATAGCAATGTGGTTTGCTGCCTCCATCCCCATCACCTATATCTGGCATTTCTCCCCATGTTATCCCTCCCCAACCTCCCTACTCCCACTGTCCCTCCCCTAGTCCTCACAACAGACCCCAGTGTGTGATGCTCCCCTCCCTGTGTCCATGTGTTTTCACTGTTCAACACCCACCTATGAGTAAGAACATGCAGTGTTTGATTTTCTGTTCTTGTCAGTTTGCTGAGGATGGTTTCCAGATTCATCCATGTCCCTACAAAGGACACGAACTCATCATTTTTATGGTTGCATAGTATTCCATGGTGTATATGTGCCACATTGTCCTTGTCCAGTCTATTATCAATGGGCATTTGGGTTGGTTCCAGGTCTTTGCTATTGTAAGCAGTGCCAAAGTGAACATACGTCTGCATGCGTCTTTATAATAGAATGATTTATAATCCTTTGGGTATATACCCATATTCTAAAATCATGTATCCTTTTGAGTCTTATATTTCCATTTATTTCTGCTGGCTCTTACAGTGCTTTTGTCATTTTGATTGTGAGCTCATCATGTTCCTTGAAAATAGATTTGTGGTAATTCTTTGAAGCCTAGGCTATATTGTTTCTATACATAGGGTTTATGGTCACCTCTGAAAAGGTCTGAACATACTAGCAAATGAAGACAAGTTTAAAATTCATTTTTTACTTTCAAGTTTTCCATATGCCACAGTGTAGATTTAGGCCTCAAACCTTCAAACCCATGTTTGCTTGTAGTTACAAAATTTTAATTTACTCCTCTACCAATTGCCAAATTTGAGGCTAATACTCTGTTAAAGGGTGGATTGAGCTGTAGTTCATCTTCACGTTGTGAATGGAGCCCTGGAGCTAGGATTCTGCAGGGGGTTCCCATTAGATTGTCAGCATTGGACAGAATCTAAGCTTCTCTATTGGCCCTCATTCTTCTTGAAAACAGACACATCAAAACAAAAGCCAAGTTCCCCGAGATTTTGGCTTATGCCAAATGGTGAAAATCAACATCTAAGCTGGTTTTATCTGTTGGATTCCAACTGTCACTCAATTTTTGGTGTCTGATCAGTGCTTATTTTCTCATTAGTTCAGTTACTCATTTTTTTCTTTAACTCCAGAATTTGTAGTTTTTAAAAAATTATTATTTTGAGGATTGATGTATATTTATAGGAACCAGGTAATGTCTTATTTTCTCTTGTATAAAATTTGGTGTTGTAATTTTGATTGTAGAGGGACATAAAAATTATGATATGCAAAACTTATTACGATTTTGATATATTTTATTCTAATCACACACATGCACATATGCACCCTGTGTATAACACTGATTACCATATAAAGAACATTTCATACAAAGCTTTCTTGAGAAACTTCATTCTTTACATCTTCTTATCTTTTTACAAAAGTAATACATATTGAGTTAGAAAACTTAGAAAATATGGATAACGAGTTAAAAATTACTACCACCTATTTATAGCAGCTGTTATCATTTGATTTGATGACAAATACAAATTTATGTTATACAGGCTTTCTTGTAGCCTGCTTTTCTTCACCTAATAATGTATTGGAGATGCTTTTCTCCATTATTACATGTACTTCCAAAATGTTTTAAAAGACTCATAGTGTTCCATTTTATGTTAGCAAGATCTTTTTAAAAACTAGTCCTTTATCTTTTAGACTTATACCTTATAAAATTGTTATTTGTAAAATATATACACTTCCTCTATATGCATTGAATAAAATTGAACTTAAAAAAATTATGCCTGTAATTCCAGCACTTTGGGAGGCCGAGGCAAGCAGATCACAAAATCAGGAGTTCAAGACCAACCTGGCCAATATGGTGAAACCGTGTCTCTACTACAAATACAAAAATTAGCTGGGCATGGTGGTGCATGCCTGTAGTCCCAGTTACTCAGGAGGCTGAGGCAGAAGAATCGCTTGAACCTGAGAGGCAGAGGTTGCAGTGAGCAGAGATTGTGCCATTGCACTCCAGCCTGGGTGACAAAGCAAGACTCTCTCAAAAACAACATTATTTTCTTTTTGTTATTTCATATAATGCAATAACTGTCCTTGTATACAGATATGTGTCCACATCATAGATTATTTCCTTTATGTAGATTCCTGTAAGTAGAGTTGTGAAAATCCCAAACAGAAATGTTCTTAAATATCTTTTATGATTGTTGCCAAATGGTTGTCTGGAAAATGTATTCCATCACCATTTCTGACAAGCACACTTTGACTATTTCAAACACTTGGAGCTTTATATATTTTTTCAATAATTATTAACTAAAAAAATCTTGGCTTTTTAATGATACAATATTTTTAAAGAGTAATTCTATTTATGTTTTAATTACTTTAATTATTATGCTATTTTTCTATACTGATAAGGGTTTTTACATTTCTTCTGTTGCTAGTTCTTTAATGAAATTACCTATTTTTCTACTTGGCTCCAATGCTTTTCACCTTATTTTGAGAATATCCATTAAGTTGAACCTTCATTATACCTGTGAAATGTTATTTTTTAGCTCTTTATTATTTGATGTTTAAAGGATATCTTGGCATCCAGAAGCTTCAATCTTTACATACTTAATTTTTAAATTTGTGTTAGTGTCATTTCCTCTATTGCATTTGACTGATAAGTCATTTCCACCTCATATTGTTGGCACTTTTTATTAAAAACTAATTTATATTCTAACTGAAATGTTTTAACCTATGATATAAAATGTGGATCTGACTTTACATTTTTAAACAACAGTTAGCCATATAACCAGTCCAAGTATGCCTGTATCATTAAAGTTAATTGGAATCAGGAGATGTGCCTCTTAGCATTTTACAAAGCTAAAATCATGTATAAAAAAGTGTTTTCTTCTACCTCTAACTTTGCATCCATTCATGCTTAAGTACAAGATGGCTGCTCATCTTATTTTATATGCTTGCATCATTAAATAAATCACTACACAGATTTTATTTCTTCCTAATTGTTGGCAAACTTTTCCTTTACTCTCATTTCTTACTGGCCAGTTTTGCCAGTGATAATATAGATTGCTTGTGGATGGACATGTCTAAAGGATATTTATATCTGTGCACAGCTAATTCTAGGCACAGATCTAATGTCAAAGTAATCAGGATATAGCCTGCCCTTGCCTTTCTTCACAAGTTTCAGATTCTGTTGAAGGGAGCAAAAATAGAGCCTCTTTTTCTTCTGCAGTGACCATCCAAGTGAGATAACGGAGTGTTCAATTAGCTGCCCCTATGGAGCAGCTCCCCCAGTTACACAGCAAGATGCTTTTGAAGCCTTCGTGCTTCCTGCTCAATTTCATTCTCTCTGGTAACATTTTCAACTGCGTGAAGAATCCTCTTTATTTTAAAGGCATTCTTTCTATACCTTACTAGTCAGGCAATATTTCAGCTAAATCCCATATATATCAACTTTGTTGGCACATAGAGGAACATTTAAGTGTTATGCATGCACATTTCTCCAGTCCATCTTTACCTCTTCTATCTTTGAATCCATTCAAAGCTAGGGGAGACAGGCTGCCAACTGTGGGAGAAATTCTTGCCCCATCCCTTCCCATAGCTCACTCCAGACCTGCTGTCTTCCTGGAGAGGAAGATTTCAAAAGTCACCATGGAATACTATGCAGCCATAAAAAACAATGAATTCATGTCCTTTGTAGGGACATGGATGAACCTGGAAACCATCATTCTCAGCAAACTGACACAAGAACAGAAAAATCAAACACCGCATGTTCTCACTCATAGGCGGGTGTCGAATAATGAGAACACATGGACACAGGGAGGGGAGCATCACACACTGAGGTCTGTAGGGGGGAACTAGGGGAGGGACAGCAGGGGGTGGGGAGTTGGGGAGTGATAACATGGGGAGAAATGTCAGATAGGGGTGATGGGGAGGAAGACAGCAAACCACATTGTCATGTATGTACTTATACAACAATCATGCATGTTCTTGACATGTACCCCAAAACCTAAAACGTAATAAAATATAAAAAAAAAGCCAGAGAAGGAAGTTGAATTGTCACTTTCCTTGAAATATGCAGTGTTGACAGAAAGTGTGAAAATTAACAGAAAATAAGGAATGCAGACACAGCAGTAGGACTTGTGGTAGAATCAATTCTTTTAACTCTGCCAGTACCATAGGGAGTATGGAAAAATGCTGGGTTTGCATTTGGAAGCTTTGAGCCTGAGAACAGGCTCTGCCACCTAACTAGCTGTAAAGGTCAACTAGCTCTTCAACTCCCAGCCTCAGTTTCCTCATTTTTTTCCTCACATGGATAGTGTAAGAGTCAAAGGAGGTAACATGTGAAAGTGTTTTGTAACCCAAAGGATTGTACAAAATATAAAGACGTGTTATTACTCTTATTCCTCAGAGAATGCAAACAGTGAGAGAAGGAGAGTTTATTTGTAGACCTTTCCTAGGAAGGCTTGTGGATAAAGAGTGTAAGGAGGATGACAGAAACAGAATGAGATAAGAATCACAGGTGGCTGGTCATCCTGGAGACTAAGCCTCAATGCATGTCCTGCAGAGAACCTGGTCATAACATTTAGAACTTGATTTATTTTGTCTGAAATAAGTACCATGAGAAGATGTTATTTTCTTACTGAGTGAATGAGTCCTGAAATTCAAATGTTTAGGAATAAATTCATGTATCAATCCATTTTTCCATCCATCTATTCATCCAGATGATCAATATGCATTTTGTGCTGATTCTGCATAATATACTATGTTAAGCGCTATGATTGCAAACATGAAAAAAACAAGGTTTCTGCTTTGGAGAAGCTCAAAACCCAGAAGAGGAGATGTCTAGC
This sequence comes from Cebus imitator, assembly GCF_001604975.1. Lineage (NCBI taxonomy): Eukaryota > Metazoa > Chordata > Mammalia > Primates > Cebidae > Cebus > Cebus imitator. Next base: position 440,975 of record NW_016107859.1, read on the forward strand.
AATTACAGACGTGGGTGTTCTCTTTTCCTTAAATAATCAAAATCTCAAAAGAAGGCCAGATGAATAAAACTAAACGTAGTCTCTAAAATCACTCTAGATACTTGGGTTAAAATTTAAAGGCTATTCTGCACCATATTGAGAGGCCCCTGGCCACACAGTATTGTTTCTGTTATCAGGCTGTTTACTGTTATTCTCATGTGGCTAGCACATAATTCCTATTTTAAAACTTTCAGATGTATTTAAACATTTTTTCTATAAAGTCAAAACGAATCCACCATCTGAAATAATTGTGCTTGAGCATCTTGTAGTAAATAGATCCAGTTACCAGATTCAACAAGAGTCTAGTGAAATAAGACTAAAGCAGGACCTTCCAAAATACATGGGTAGAGGTCAGGCTAATGATCTAGTTTCCATTCACACATTTCCTTTGAGAATATGTTCAACATCTACTTAATAGTGCTGAAGAAAACTCAAGTAAGGCATGTTTTCTCATGGTTTGTTACTTTCTATTCTGGGGATAGGAGTTGATCATTTTACATTTCACTAGTTATACAAAAATTCATATATAGAGATCTAAGTTAACTGACAACACATTTTAGATTTGCTGATATTTTAATCATCTTTGTACTTTGGTAGCTACTCACCTGGTTTGTCCGTCATGTGGCTCAGAAATGAGCCATATATATTCTTTTTTTATTATTTATTTATTTTTTTAAATTGCATTTTAGGTTTTGGGGTACATGTGAAGAACATGCAAGATTGTTGCATAGGTACACACGTGGCAGTGTGATTTGCTGCCTTCCTCCCCTTCACCTATATCTGGCATTTCTCCCCATGCTATCTCTCCCCAACTCCCCACCCTCCACTGTCCCTCCCCTATTTCCCCCCAACAGACCCCAGTGTGTAGTGCTCCCCTCCCTGTGTCCATGTGTTCTCATTGTTCAACAC